>NC_134039.1:13909868-14209868 GCF_965140245.1 Athene noctua
CTTGGTAGTGAGTGTCTACTATGCACTAGCTTCGGGATACACTCCGCAGCTGGATTCTAGGCTGTAAACCCTAGAGACTAGGTTGTTCTTGGGACTATTGTGGAAATGTTTGTGACATGCATAAAATCTTTTTCGGTGAGAAAAACCCTGCAGCTATGGATAGGGGTAGGTGTTTTAACTAGATCCTGCTCGCTCTAAAAGACCTGTATTAAAGTGGAAGAACGCTTTACCTGTGGCTTATCAACTCTTGAACTCTCTGCCCTTTCCTTATTTTCCCTTTGGACTTTGATTTTTTTTGAGCTTTCAACAAAGTTCAACTTTTTGGACAAGAAATAGACTGAGTATGTAACTGTGCTAGGTAGAAGGAGGGAAGAGTTGGAGAGAAAGAGAGAAGGGAAGGGTACGGGAAAATTTGTTATAAAGAAGTACTTGTCTTCTGCATTTTCGGGACAGTGTGCTTGAGCTAATTTACAAAGCAAATTTTAAGTAGGTTTTTGTTTGTTTGTTTGTTTGTTTGTTGTTCACCCCTTCCCCCCCCCCCCCCCCGTGTATTTCTGTTTCCTCTCTGCAAAGAAATAAGAATTTTTAAAAAAGGAAAAAAAAGTCTGAACTTTTGATCAAGAGAAATGGTCCAAAGGGAAAAAAGAAACCTGTGTATTTGTGACAAAATTTGTTGATTTGCTGTAGCAATGAATATTTGGAAGTGAATTGCGAGGGTACTTCATTGGAGAGGACAAACAAGAAAAAAGCAGCAACAAAAGCCCTGCTGCATAATTTAGTGATTCTTCCTGAAGAGAAGGAGAGCAGGGGTTTAATATGCTCCTGTCTCCAGACTAAGCTAAACTGTTTGATAACTTATGACTTGTGAAGCTTTGGATGAAATTGAAGGACACAAACTGACTGGTGTTAGCATGCTCCAGAGCAAGCTCGTGGGTGGAAAAAAGAGAAGCCAGCAACAAATCTTTCTTTTACAAATGGTAAGTCTTTTTTTATAGTGTAGAAGTGGCCTAAGAAAAACAGACGTTTTGCAATTATCCAGATATCTATCACCAGTTATATGAGATGCAGTCTGAGACTGGTACATCCTTGCCAGCAGAAGGTTGGTTTTACCACAGTATTATAAAACAGTGCTGCTATCGCAGTACCATATGCCTTTATTCCTCTATGCCCATACTGACACTGAGGACACTTTAGAGGCTTATCTTATTCCTGACACAACTGTCCTGATGGATGTTTTGTGTAGATTCATCTTTCTGTTGCTAATGTGAATATTATTACTTAGCTGACCTCCAGCAGTCACGGCTCCAGCAAGGTACATCCCTGACATGTCCTATATTTCTTCTTGATCATTCCGGGAATGGTTGTTCCTGAGTCCTCAGATAACAATTAAAAATAGTCCTTTATAGAAGCTCTAAAAATGCACTCATTTAACTCATACTCTTATTTTAGTGTGGTTTGGTGACAGGAAAGATACGATTTATCAAGTGTGATGGTGCAACAAGTGTTTTAGCATAACACTACGGCATTAGGAATGGAGCTGGCATTGCTCATGAAACCTCCTGCTCTGTTCAGGCCCCCTCATTACCTACACTCCCAACCGTGGTGTTTTCTGTGGGAACTGGTCTTTAACAATGTACGCTTTGCTTCGATATTTACAACCTCTTGCTGATCAGTGTATCAAAAGCATTTTCGTTTAGAGGATTCATTTCAGGACTTTAATTGAGGAAATCTCTTTGTTTCAAGCCTCTATAATAAACTATTCAAAGTGCTGTCTTTGAACGAACTAGGTCACTGTAACGCGCACACACACAGAGTGATTCTCATCTGCTTAGGGTAGCCTGCATTCGGTTGAGCCATATCCCTGGTGAGCTTGTCCCTAATTTATCCTTCTTGGACTGGCTTGTTCACAGGGAGCTTATGCTGAAAATTCACTGCTGGAGGTCATTCTCCATTCTTGGCATCTCTGGCAGCCTTAAGCTTAAATTGCAGCCTCATTTTCTATCCAATCAATACCACTCTTATGTGGCTGAGTTTCCATGGTGCCCCCAATCTTCTGTCTACATATTGATGTCTGACAGCAGGAATAGCATTCTGTGTTGCTATATATACTTACTAAACCTGTCAAAACTATTTAGGGTCTGTCGCACTAATTTATATCCATATCCTGATATTATTTGTATCTGTTGAGCTTTGACTGATGGAACTCGCTGCACTAAGGAATCAGCCCCAACAATGCACTCCAGGGATGGCTCAAGGGATGGACGTTTTGAGAAAGGGAAAAAGACTCTTCTAGAGTAGCTGGGGTAGTCTAGAATCCTTTGAGCACAATAGAGTCATTTTGAAAACATCCAAGTCTCAATGGCTCCAAGTTAATGCTTTGGAAATCATTCTCCATTGTGCTACTTTGAATGCATAGAGGGTCCTCTCCGATGGAGATGTGGAGAGGAAAATAGAACAGTGGGCATTGTCAAGTGTTCAATGTGCATTTGAGGCAAGTTGGAGGAAATTTGAGTCAGTTGTTTCATACTAACTTTCTTCAGCAGAAGCACTGTGGAAAAATGAAATTAAAGGATCGAGCCATGTCTTCTGTAATGTGAATGTTTGTGTTTTGCTACAGTAACCCACAGGGCATTGTAGTTGTGTAAGAAACGGTATGGCCGTGTCTCTGTGGATTGACACAGCAGCCACTAAACAAGGTGAGAAAAGATGTATCTTCTATGTGTCGTTAACTTCCGAGGGACTGATACTTGTTATTTGTGCCAACAGCAATAGACACTAAATAAAAAAACAGTAGATTTTTTTTTTTTTTTTAATTTAAATGTGCTTTGCAAACCATTGATCTTGTGTCAAACAGATGTGGTCATCAGCTGGAGAAAATCTTCAATCCTGCTGTCTTTAACATGAGCTTGATCCAGCCTATGAAATGAATTGGCTGTCAGTATGGAATTTGCTGCTTAAAATTTTGTTTGCACTGAGTCGCCAGAAGAACTGATTTTGCGATGCCAAGTTCATTAATGCTTTTCAGACCCTCTTCTGGCTCCTACAGTCTTTTCACTAGTGAAAAGTAAGGACCTTTAAGACTTTAAAGGCCCTGTTGCAGGTGGTGTTTGACATTGTGGTTCAGTTTGTTAAGCTTTCAGCAATGGCTTACCTTATCATGGTAGAAGGAATCAGAGGGACTTTACCAAACCAGACACTCTCTTGGCCAGTATATCCCACCTTATTTTATTCCAAAGAGTACAATTACTGAACCGTTTAAAGCATCTGACTCTACTTCCCGCAGTGGCACCGTGATGAATATTTTTTTTAAACTTTGCTCATTTCCTTGCTTGCTTATATATGTGGGAGTGACTTTTTAAAAACTGTAGTCATCTTGCAGACTGCTTTTTAATGTCTTTCAGACTGAAGGTTGAGAGACCACAGCTGTAGGCAGTTTCATGGGAGATGAGGGGGAATGTGAATATCATAAAGAGCTAGATACATTACTGATGCAGCCAGGTGATTTCCACCCCCTCTGTCCCTCCACTCCAAAAAGATTCTGCCCTTCCTTGTCTTCCCAGAATAGCAGATTCTGATTTCAATGTGGATAATCTCTGAAGGTGAGAAGTAGTCTTAAGTCTGAGGTAAAATCCAGTTTTGGTACATTAAGAAAAATATATTGCTGTGTTAATTTGGGCCCTAGGAGCACGTTGCTTTGCAAGTGCCATTGATTGCATGGCAGCTGCAACAGAGGGGTTTAGGGCAGAAGAACATTACAAGAGTTGGGGATTTTCTAGTAAAAATAGTCTCTGAAAATAAGTAGCGCTTGGGGCTATAGTCCACTGCCATTTAGTAAACTGCAAAGTTCAAATTTAAACTGGACCTTTCTCCTCTGAGGCCTGCCAGCACTATTTCAGAGCTTATTAAATGTTTCATGAGAGCGTTATAAAAGTCTTCCTTCCTCATTAGTTTCTACAGAGTTCCAGTGTAGCTTGGACATTGTAAACATCCCCTATTCAGTTAGGGAATGATACCATTGTCAAGTGCCTGTGGGGAGGGAAGAGAAAGAGGAGAAATTCTTAGTCCAAATGCTTGTTTTGACACTGGTCTGCAGCTAGCTAACATTGTAAATGAAATTCAGTATTTGCCATCTTCAAATGATGTTTTTGGAGGAAGTCACTATCTGTACGAGTTCTCCTCCCAGGAGTAAAACCAGACCGAACAACTTGGAGGGAAGAGTTGGCTTGATGGGCTCTTCTTTCCTTCATCAAGCCTCTCTCTATGCACCTGGGCTGATGCTCTCTTGGCTTAGTGGGGCTGGTCCAGCTGTCAGCGGAGACAGGCACAGACAATGAGGTTGAGTTAGACTATTTCTCAGCCTTGAATGCAAAGTTGGTCTTGATCTTCTGAGATCATTAAGAAAGAGAGACCACTCTGCTTGTGGCCACCATCTGACTTTGCTACCTGCATCTGTCTGTTGCCTTAGGCTGTCCCTGATGATTAGAAAGGTGAAAACCAGATGATTGTGCCATACGGGTATAAAAGACAGGAGGAACTACTTGTGTATTGACACAAGCAGTAAATATATAGATATCTGTGGAAGTCAGAATGGCCCTGTCTGGTTGCAAGAAACAAAAATGACTGAACTTGGTTCTCAAATTCAGTTCCATTGAATATCAGGCATAAACCCTGTTTTGTTCTTGTGTTTTGCTTCTCAGAGCCATGCAAACAATGGCATTAGTTTCATAACCAACTAGAGATGATCTGACTATTGCATTTAAGGCTTCCTTGTTTCGACCGGAATGCTAGTACAACAGATTTATTTATGTATTTATTTTTTTAGCTATACTTCTCACACATCATGTATCTCAAAGTGCAAAAGAGTCTTAGTAGTGCAATGCAAATGTATGCGCCCATCTGTAGCCAGCAACAGAAGGCTCACAGTCTGGACCATCTTTGCCTCCATGACAGGAGCATCCCAAATGCGCTTAATACTGTGTGTAGGTAGTTCTCATACCAAAACCTTTTTGTGTAAAAGTAGCTATTTTACAGGTGTTTTGTCTTTTTTTTTTTTTTTTTTTTAACAGATTTACAGCGTGCAAGTAACAGTGGGAAGAATGACATTGTCTCAAAATGCCCATTTGAACATTTCTGTGATGCTTTTCTAGGCACTTTTATAGACAGTAATGGATGGATGTTTCAAGAAAGGTCTACTGTCTTTGAAAGTGATATAAGGAAGGGACTTAGAAATAGCCTTGGTAGAAGGATGGCACCTCTAATTTGGTGCTGTTTCTGCAGTATTACAGAACTACCAGGTCACAGTTTCCTTTTGGACAACTGAACTTCTTCCATTTCGATACTGAGATCTATTTCAACTCACTAAGAATCATATTCTTCCTGTTAAGCAGAGATTAATAATAAACGAGGCACGCCTCCTCCAACCATTATTCAAAGTTGATGCTTCAGCAAGAACTTCATTAGAACAAGGACTATAGAGTTCAACCTAAGATTTAGAAAGGGTGCCCACCCCTTTGTTTTGGTGACAAATTCTTCAAAATAAGACACAAATGAGGTATAATGCTGGTAAATGGTTGTGACTCTTCTTGCACTTCTTGCAGCAGAATCTGATTACTTTCATTGGAATTGCCTTTAGAGTGATGCACCTTCTAATAAATTAAAGATAAATCAAGAGATTGTTCTGTTCTTCTGTCTTAAATCTGGTAGGAAAACACTTTTTTTCCTTTAGTTTGAACAATAAAAATTATGTGTTCAAAAGGAGCCTCCCCACCCCCACCATATTAATCAGAAATAGTTTAAACTTCTTGTTCTATCTACTTAGGGTTGTTTCTCCTGGAAACCCCAGTCTTCTGTGGTAGTACCTTAGCTTTCCATCCAGTGCTGCTGAAAGGCTCCCGAGATGCAATGATTGCTTCCTGATAGCTTGCGACACCTGACTGCCTGTTTGTTTGTTTGGATTGCTGCCTTCCCAGAGGTCACAAAGATGTTTTTGTTTGCACAAGAGTCACTTGCTTTTATTAGAAACCTGCCTGGGTGCAGCTGATATGCAGTAGGGACCCAGGGGGTGGAATAAAAAAATCTAAGGCCAACAGATAGGATTTTCATAAATTTTCCAGAAACATTGCAAGCTTTGATTCAGGAACTTCATGTCATTTCATTATTAAATCCTCACTTCCCTAAGATGTCCCTTCAACCCGTGTTTCTTTTCTGATTTGCGCGTTGTCAGATACTTTTGCTAATCTCTGTAGTTGATGCTTGCTTAAGTGATTATTTGGCAGAAGTGTGTGAGCAGGCATGTGTGTGATTGTCGTTGGCATGGCAGTTAGTATGATATAGCATTAGCATACTTGCTCCATGCTGCAGGCCACCTTCTCTTCTAGGCATATTTATGCAGCAGGGGAAAAAAAAAAAACCAACAAAAACCAAACAACAGAAAGCCATGGGGGAGCCAGTTATTCGTATGGTGACCTTCTGGCCAGTTTGACCAAGGACCAACAGAGTTCAGAGGAGCCTAAAAGCTGCTCTCGTTTTCCTTCTATTACTAGTCACAAACAGATCATTCACCAGCAGAGGATTTATGAGCTGCAGGGATTATGGGCTGCCTCAATAGGGGTATCTACGTTGAATTTAGTTCTTGGGAATTTCCCTGCACTTGCAAAATAGCATGGGAACCGTATTTATGGGGTGATAAAGAAGAAAAGACAAGCTCCGCTCCATGTTTGTTAGCTCACGACCCTGTCTTTAAATGGGACATAGAGTTTAAATTTGTGTTTTGGACTCATTAATATGGAACAACCATTGGGATTATAGGTGTATGTGTTTTAAGAGGTGTCAGTCTCTCAATTACTTGTAATTTGAGCTATAGTCTTTGCATGTCTTGTGCATTGGAACAGTTTTCGTGATTATGGGTTATCTCACTGAGATAATAGTGGGATTTACTTAGACAATGTAAATGTAAAAGTACATCTGAAACCTTTGCTTGATCGGTGCCTTAATTTATAAAATTAAACACAGTTAGCGGAAATAAAAATCTTCAATGATACCATAGGCATTCAGGTGCATGTCCTTTATGGGTGGGTATGAAATCTCTTGTGATAACTTTCATAGCAACACATTTACTCTGGAGCCTTCGGCAGCTTCACTTGATATTTTTCTGGACATCTATTTAAGCATGAGCTGCTCCTGTATTTTTGGTTAAAATCGAGCTATCGAAGAGCTGGTTTTCTTTTCCACTTTCTGCTGTTCTTCTATCTGTCCATGTTAATAACTGTACCTTTCCAAGGCACGGTGTGGGCGGGGCATAACTCCCTGACAAAATCAGTCACTGTACAGCTGTCTGGTGCTGTGAAGGTTCTGGCTTTTCCTGATGAGAGGTGGAGGCTGTCATCTTCCCATGGGATCAGTCATCAGTTATACCTCTGAAGGGGGACCACTTCTGGGCTTAACGTCTAAAATGGTTTTGTAAAGCTGTTTGGAATCAGAAATGTAGGAGAGTGGGGAACATGTTCTCTCCTTGTCTCCAACTACCTGCAAAACTGGTCATGTTTTCATGATGAAAAAATCTGAAGTTCAAAAAGGGATGGGAATGGAAGGAAAAGTGGGTGAAGTCCTTGCTCTTAAGTATAACTTTGATCTAGAAAAGTTATTTTGAGGCTCTTTCAAAAAATATTTATAGATTCTTTTAGTATTTTGCAACCGAGATAATATTTACAAACACCCCTTCTTATTCATTAGCATAATGTGCTACATCGTCCTGGCCTTTCTTTGGCTGCTTTTCTGTGCTCAAATACAGCATCTCTGTGCGAGTTTTCACAAAGGGTGAAAGCTCTTAAAAATGCCTGGAGATTGAATACTGACATACAAGGAGAGGACTAAAAAAGAAAGGGAATATATTACAGCATGTACTTGGTTCATTTAATTGCGATGTACTATAGTTTGAATTATTTATGACTATATCTACATGGAAGTAGTCCTTTAAATAAGAACCCCACCTCCTTGTGCAAACCACAACTAGGTTGAGTGGATATGGAGGCTGTGCGTTTTCATAGAGAAAAATAATGATATGTATAGACACTTTGCCCCAACATTGTGCTTTACACATGTACATCAAAAGCGAGTGTCTGGAGAAACGTTCCAAACTGTAGGGATGTGTAGCAAAAACGTGTTATCTAACTTTAGACTTTCCAATTGTGCAACACGTACTATAAAGGACAAGTTCACATCTTTCTGTATTGACAGTTTCAGCACGTGCAATAAGGTTCTAATTCTAGTTAGGATTTTACCAACTGAGATTTCTCAAGTAATTGTAGGTGGGAATTTCTTGTCTTATTTAAATAGGATCTTCTGAAACAAACAAAAAACTCAAAGCAGGAGAAGTCTGTGAAGTGAAAATAATCTAAGTCAAGAAAAATTGAGGTTGAAATATTTCACATCAGGCTTATCGAAATGTGAATTTTTGTGTTACTGAATCCAAGATTTCTGTACCAGGTCAGTGAAATTCTAGTGTGTATCTAAACTCTTGCAGCACGTAACGGGTATTGAGGGAATGGAAACAAGATATTGAGCCTACATATGAGGTTGTTAGATACATTGGCTACAGTAAGCTCTTTGTGATGCCCTGTGATGTCAGTCTGATGCGTTCGTCATGGCATTTTTATGATCACAATGTCTCACAAAAAGAGTGGTATAGTATACAGCAATGGGAAATGAGGAGCATTTTCTCAAATTTATCCTTTCCTGATCAGTTTAGGTTTTTTTTCAAAATATACCTTTGAATATTAGAATATAATTGTAATAATTGTAAACATTTGTAAACAATTGTAATAATTGTAAACTATTACACAACTATTTATTTACAAAATAAACACAATAATTTATAATTGTTGTTTACATTTATTACTGGTATAATTATAATTATAAATATACTGAATGGAATTTTTATTCCATTTTTTCCCAATGACTTGTGTTATGTTCTTTTCAGTTGCTCCACAGGACATGGTGTTTGGATTTTTTTTTTCTTCCTCCCTGTATCATCATAGCTTCTGTTACAAAAGACATTTTAGCCTAAGCTGAGTGTTAAGTAGACCCTTAGCCTAGAATAATAGAGTTTTCACTGCCTGATGCCGTGTGTCATTTGTGTGAAATGAAAGGAATATTTTTTTAATGTATATTTTTATGGGTATATTTTTGTAGGTATATTTTCATATATATCTCATTTATATATGTCTTCTCTTCCCTCAGGTTCAAAAAAGTATTCTAGCCTTAAAAATGTTTTGGAGTAGCAGAATTTACAAGCTGTGGCAGCTGATCCCAGCTTGGCTGCCCACTTTGAGCAGCCTCGCCAACTTCTCTAGTTTCCTTGCTGATTCGTGTCTGGTCTCAGTTTTGCTGTCTTGCAAAGCTAAACCACTGAAGGCTGCTACTGCTTCTGTAGCTGTGAAACAGGTCAGGTTTTTCTAAGGCATGGCTCAAGTCCGGTGATTAATAGTCCAGTTGTACAAGATACAAAAGTGGATGGAAGAGCATGGGTCGAGTTCTGTAAAACTGACAGGGGTTATGTGGACTGCTTAAAACTCTTTGCAAGTAGCCTTCATCTTCCTTAGCTTTAAATGTACAAAGATCTGAAATGAATTCTTCCCTGAACAGGTAAACCACACCTAAGCTGTTTTGGTTTAGAAGATGTATTTCCATAACTCTGAATAGCTGATGTTTCCTTAATCTTAATTCTGAATTCCTGTGTCTCTAATGTCCTTATTTTTATAACCCCGACTTCTCTTTGCTTCAACCTCTTTTCTATTTAAATAGTGTATTAGGTTATCTTTCACAAATATTACACATTCTCTCATGTTTCTTATTTTCAGTGGCCTTTTAGAGCCCCACACCTAGTTCTAAATCAGCAAAACATTTCAGCTTAGTGAAAATTTAACCTGTCATTCTATAACTGCATTATAATTTCCATAGTCAAACTTTTTTTCATGTTGCAGTTTAAAATTTTAGAAGCACTATTCCAAAGTTATTTTCAAGTCTGGATGACTCTTCTGCTAAGCACTAGGATATGACATCTTTTGTCTCCAGAATTTTTTCTGTGTCTAGAAGTAAATTCAGTAATCATTGGTATATAGTGGTATGTAAGCATGTATGTATTTTTGTTCCATTAGACTTCAGCGTGTCTGGTGAATTTTATTTGATATTTGTGTTGTCCAGTTGCCTGGGTAGCTGCGAGCACAAGGACCTCCATACTGTTGACTAATACAATTTTATGTGGGCAACACATTTTGTTGCCTTGTTTTTCAGATGATTCATAAATGAACTCAACAACACTGATCCTAGGCTGAACTTTGGGTGTTACAACCCCTTCTTCCATACAAAGAACTGATTATTGTTCTTACTCTGGGATTCTCACTTCCTTGGCTAAGATTTAGAGAGTGACAGGACCTTACCACTTATCCCAAGATTACCAAGCTCTCCTAATTGCTTTTTTAAAGTCTTTGAAAATCCAAACGATTTACATCTAGTGAAAAATAGCCAGAGTAAGTTTTTAAAGTCTTCTTGTAGATTAATGATGCATAGTTTATCATTGTGAAAAATGTGGCTTTTTAGACTTTTATAGTTTGTGAGGTTTCTATTTCAGGCTAGCTGGTTTACACTTGTCTTAACTGATTTTTTCCTAGCTCTGGAAGTGCAGTTTAGTGAAACTGAATTTCTCAAGCTGTTTCTTTTTTTTTTTTTTTTTTTTTTTTAAATTGACTTTATTTTATTTTCCCTAATTCTGTCTGGCAGTTCTGCCTCAAGTTCTCATATATAAACCTAGGGCATACATCTCTCGTCCCTACTTTGAAGTGAAAACTGAAGCAGAGGAGCCATTTAACTTCTGTACAATCTCTTTTTCTGCCCTCATTGAATTTTTTGCATTAGGGTAGTCTGCCATATATTCTGCAGGAGCTACCGGCTCTTCTGGAGTTCCAGTTTCCCATGTGCTTAAGGAATGCCTTATTACTTGTCACTATGTATTTGCCTCCTTGTTCCTCAACCTTGCTCTTGGACCTCTTAATCTCCATTTTGCATCTCACCTGCCAAAGTTGTTCTCTCCTATTAGTTTCACTCAGGCTGGATTTCCATTTTCTTTCTCTTAAGGGTATTCTGTGAGTGAACAAATTCTTAAACTACATTTGAGAAATCGTTGGTTAGTTGTTTTTTTGTTTGTTTTTTTTTCTTTCTTTCTCAGTGGCCAGAAGTATCATCAGTGATTGCATTTTGGCACCCTTTCAGAATATCTGTAGTCATTCCTTTCATGCTTTATTAAAGGAATGTTCACAGGGAACAGAAAGAAATGACTCCCAAACACTGTGCTTCTTGAAGCCTGGTTCTCTTAGGACTGGTAATGACCTCCCAATTGTAGCATCAGGGAGTAACTTTGGGGTGAAGATTTCAAAGGACTGTGAGAGAATTCTGTTTACATCCTATGGAAATGTATTTGAACTATTGCAATTCTTCCTTTGGAAACTAGTCTAGAAACACAGCTAATTCCTGAACCAATTCTTTTCCACTGTTTGGGACTAGCTCATTGTAGCTTTTCCTTCTGAAAGCTTCAAACCAGCTGCCTACATATAAACTGATTACACTGACAAGAAATAATTTTTAAAAATTTCATTTTCACATTTCTAGGAAATGGTAATGTTGTCATCATTTGATCGCCAAGTATTTTACATTGATCATCTCTGGTCTGAATCGGAGGCTTGTCTTCTATCATCTCCAAGACTGTAGCTCAGAATTTGTAGTTGGAAACACTGCCCTAATGTACCTCCTTGCAAGGAAAAGCTCATTGAAGAGAGCCTGAGAAGTCAGATTTGTACTTTAAGAGTTCTTCCTCTTTCTTACTTGGTATAAGTGCAAGTATAGCTCAAGGTTGTACGTTTTCTCTTTTTAGAAGAATCCCCTCTAAGCATTTTAGCTAAAGGCCCAGTCTAAAGTCTGTCCAAGTAATTAAATATGTATGTAAAAGTAAATGTATGTATGTATGTAGACTCATTGTGATTTAGATTGTCTGTATAATTTAACACTTTTTGTGTTGCTGCCTTTTTTTTTGATTAATACTTGAGCAAACTGTGCTCCAGGAAGCCATTTGTGATAGCAGAAGTGCAAGCTGATTGCAGTTGTGTGTTGATGCCCTGATGCTTTCCAGCTGTAGTAAATGGACAACTATTTGAAAACAAGTATGTTAGAGATGGAATATCCTGTAAAAACTACCCATTTTCCCTTAAGTCTGGCTGAGTTCAATTAATGTGATGCTTAGTCTCCCTGCATCTCACAGAGAATGTTTTTTAACATTACCTTTTTGTAGTACATTCATGCTTCTAAAATGTCTTTCATTTAACTTCTAGAATTATTCACATTCTGGGCAAAATTGATGCTCCCCCCATTTTCTATTATGGAAAATCAAGACTTAGCAAGTTGAGGTTACAGGTACTTTAAGGTTATTACCTCTTAAGTAATGAATCCCAAAGCAAATCTTTGGGAATAGGAGGAATATATTGTTGCATCCTTCATTTTGGAGCTATCCTCTGTGCTCAGTGTTGGTAGGGAGGACAGGGTTTGGGCATCCACTTACATGCTTACTCCTCAGCAGGTCAGGAACAGCCCCTTCTCCAGGTTGCATCTCTGTGCACAGATGGAGTGAGGGAGACGGGAGACAGCAATGTGTTATCACCAACTGATGTCACAACAAACAATCTCAAAGTCTCTGTGCATCTTTTTTTCTATTTTGATGCATGCTGGCATTTCTTTAGCAGAATCAAATCAACTTATGCAAACATATGCCAAGAGCAGGAAGGGAAGGCTAATTGATCAAGAAGAATGAAATGGGCTTCTGTATTTAACAGTTTTGGGTTTTTTTTTTTGCTAGTGGAACAAGATTTATAATAATGATTACTAATCACAAAGGTCACTCAAGCCCTTTCTTAAATTCATATATTTAGAGAAAAGCATCTGTAAAGGAATATATGAAAAGAGCCAGTTACGGATCTCAGCTGGGTGATACATACACGTTCTTCCTTAATTTTTAGCAAACCAGTGTGTGCAAGTTAGGTGCATTGCACTTGTAAGCCCCATCTCTCAGCATTTTCATATAAACCTGTTAACAGGATTGGGCTGGACTTAAGAAAGAGCTCGTTCCTATTCTTGGTGAGCTCAGGTGGCTTTTATGTAGGATGCTGTAATGGGCACAAGGGCTTAGTGCTCCTTGTCATCATGTGAGTCGCTGAATGCATTACAGTTTTTGTCATGACACACACAGCATCAGGAGTAACAGAAGCCAACCTAGGTTGCAGTTAAGCTCCTGCTTCTAATGATGGTGCTTTTAGATTGCTTGCCTATGACACTTCTGAGTGTGGCAAATTAAGGAGTGACAACAAGTAGTTTTTGTTTAAGGTAAATAATTGTTTAGGTGGAACGAGCAGAAAAGCGTGCCTGGTTTTAATGGTACTCCACTGTGTATAGGCTTTGGAAATGAAATAACTTGACCTTTCTTAATAGCATACTTTGTGTTTCACATCCAGCTGCTATTGCCACTGGATTGAACCATGCAGTTAGGGCATTCAGTGGTGGGGGAAGAGAGTAACAGTGTCAGAGCTCAGGGGAAACGTTTTTGTCATACAACAGGTCGAAACAAAGACTGCCAGCCTCCTGGGGCTGGAGCAAGCCTTCAGCTTGGTACGGTGGGTCTGTGGGTTTTGATGGCTCTGTTAACACAGCAGTGTCATATCAGCACAATGATAATGCTAGTGTACTCTGCTGCTCTGGTGTTTCCCAACCCCATCCTGGCTCATGCAGAATTCACGACATCGTCTTAGGGTGTGCTTATCCATATGTGTGGTTTGCAGGCTGCCGGCAGCTCTGCGAGGTCCCGGAGTACCCTGCCATTGATCTGATTCTCCTCCTCCTCTGTTTGCATGGCGGAGCAGAAAACACATGTATAGAACTTGCAAATCATAGCAACACAGGTCACAAGCAAAGTGAAAGTTGAAGTGGTCCTGATAAATTGGATTGTTTCCCTGAAATTGAGAGAGTTTTTCACAGAGAAATGAAACATGCTGTCCTTTGGGGTTAATAAAATGTGTACACAGAAAATTTGGAAACACGGTCGTAGAATAGCAGTGGGAGGTCTGACATCAGTTTCTGTACATGGCTGAGGATGCTGAGTGTTCATCTCTTAACTCAGCCACTCCAGGACAGCTGAGCTCTAGTTGCAGTTTGTATGGGTGGCTAATAACTTTGATGCACGGTGACTAACCTAGGTACTGGATACTTTCAGTCGGGACACATTTTGGCCTGAGAATTTGTATTTTCAAGCAAGAGCTGAGTGTGGTGGCTGGAATGTGTTTGACCCCAGTTTGGTCAAACTTCAGCATCTGCCCCTTTGGAGGCTGGCTTTTTTAGGCAGAGACCTCTCACAGCTTTTGTGTTTGGCATTTGTGATTCCTGTGACATCTGCCGTAACAATCAAGGCAGATGAAGATCATGTCCAAGAAAAGACTGAAGAGGATTACAAGGTACTCTAAACCTGAGGACAGAGAACTTCTGTGATGTGCCATGACAAACCAAGGCAGGACACGCTGAGAAGCTCCCCCACCTAATGTTCATTTTAAAATCAGCTCTGCTGTCCTGCTCTTACACCCTTTTCCCAGGGTCAGGCCTGGGAAGGCAGGTGGGGCAGCGGGGCTGGGATAAAGAGCTATCACACTGTGGGGAGCGGTGGATGCTGCAGGTAGCGATGAAGAAATGCTGGCAGTGTGGTGGTGGGGAGTACAGTGACACAGGGTGCCTGGGGTGTCAATACATCATTTTTTTCTTCTTGTGGCTAGAACAGGACTGTGAATACAGAGGAGGTGCTGTAGGATAAGACACATGGTTTTATGGAAGTTCGGGGCAAGAGAAATGAAATTGTGCAGACATGGTGTGAAAGATATTTGCAGAGTTGTGTGTGGGAATGTTACATTTCACTTTCCTGCAGCCAGCTTGGTGTAGCTAATAGTATTTAATGCTCTATTGTTTCTTTGTTTGTTTGTTTTCCCCCTTTTAAGCAATGTATTTAACTCATAAAGGAAAAAGAAATCTTATTCATGTATGTAGTACCTTCCTGGGAACTGGGAAGAACACAGGGCAGTTTGCAGTTGACACACAGAGATGTATTCCTGGCTGAATAAGCTGTTCCTGAGATGCTGAGGGCCTATTCCTAAGCAGGCGTGGGATCAGGCTTCCATGGAAATCTGGCTTTCTGTGTCATACTGTCAATTCAAAAGATTTCAGAAGCTTTTTAAAAAGTTGGTCATGATCTGGACCCATTTCTGGTTGTTCTCCCCCATTCCCTTGGCTGTTCTAATTACTTCTTTTAATTTGCAGTGCCTGATGCTTGAGGAGAAATCCCATCACAAATCTATCTAAAGTCTCTGGATTATTTACTGCATAGAGAATTCAGGCCTTCTCTTGCTCTCCGCAGGGAAAAAGAAGAAAAAAAAATAATGTATTGCTGATAGTAAATTGGGTTAAAAAGGGAAGAGATGGAATAAATACACCTTATGCTCCCTTGGATGTAAGGACAAGTGGGTGGAGTATCAGACTGCGAGGGAGATCAGAGGAAGAGCTTCTCCAAAGATGATTCTCCAGGCAGGTGAGGAGCTGGCTGGTCTGGTGGCAGAAAGTTTGCAGACTCTTTGAGGAAGTTGGTGTTCTCATGGTCCTCAGAAACTTGGGTGTTACCTAGCATCTCTTTCCCATTTTCTTGGTCACACAACTGCATAAGATAAAAGCTTCATCGAGCTCCTAGACCTTGGACTGGTCTTGCAAAATCCAGCCAGCCGTTGTGAGAGGGGTTAATTCACACCGTTGGCACAGAAGACAAAATGGATCTTTGAAACAAATGTGGTGGTGGGGGTAAACCCATCAATCATGTGAATACTGCTTTACAGTAATTCACAACTGCAGCTTTTTCCTTAAGCAAGGGCTGGCTGAGTCCGATCAATCCCTTGGCTCTCAGATAGGTCTCAGCAGGCAGTAGCTTGTGCCTTGTGGGTTTGTATGTACATGAAAGCCCACTTTATATTAACTCTGTGGCATAGTATTTTTTTTCCTCTCTCTAAACCCCTTAGCGCTAATTCAGTGCAATTATACTCACTGAATACAGTACTGACAGCCCCACTCCTCCCCCTTTCCTGTCAGGATATTGGCCTAAAATTCACTAGATGAAGAAAATCCAAAACAATGATGGGATTCTTTGTTCTGGCCTTCTACATAGGTTTTTATTATTTTAATGTAACCCGTTGGTCACACTTTCAAGTATTTTCTCTAAAGCTGAAAACAATTATTTTTTTTCCTTTTAAAAATTAATGAAAAATTAGACTTTAGTCTTTAAGGAAACTGCTAAATATTGCAAAACTCATTACTAACTGAGCATTGGCATAATTATTAACAGTCTGGGGCTGCTGAGGACCTCTTTCTGCCTTTTTGGAAAGGGGAAAGGTGCCAGGAAAAGGCAGGGAACTTCTTTTCCACCTGTTCCTTCCCATGTCTATGTCTGCGTGTTAGCAATGGGTGACATTTTGCCTGTCGTGCTTTCAGGGCTGAAAATAAAGATGCAGGTGGCTTAGCACAGCATGTTTTAGTCCTGCCTAGTTCCATACGTATGAATGAAACTTATGTACTGGGAAATATCTGGAAAGCAGTGACTAAAAAGGATTTTACGGGGTCATAGGAGGTAGGTATTGGCAGATGAGGTCTGAATGTAAGTGCTGTCGTGAAATGTCTAAACCCAGTTCTTAGGCATGTAGGTGAGACAACCAGACTAGGGCGATGGTGGTGACGACATAGATGCAAGGATAAAGCATTTTGTGTTGGTGTCAACATTTTCAAAAGGTACAAAAATGAAACAGAAAAGGAAAGGAAAAGCTCTCCAACAAACTAATGGTTGGAGAAAGTTCACTCTGCACCTTAAAGAGCTTAGTTTGCCTGACAGACTCAAGGAGAACAGATAACCACATTATAAATATCTTTTAGGAAAAAAAAATAACAAGTATGGAAGGCCTCTAACTTACTGGGGAAAACCATGATAAGAAAAATTCAATTACAAACTAATTTACTATTTTACAGTGTCGGTGGTGGGAGGCAGGATGATAATTTCACAAAAGCTTTCATAGAAGGCAGCGGTTCCCTCATCTTGTGAGCCGTAAATGGCAAATGTAGAGTTGTGGATTCCGTAAGATTGGTACAAGAAACTAGCTTGGGGCTTTTGCAAAAGGGCATCCATTTTGTCTCAACAGAAGAGTTTTTCTCAGCAGCTCAGAGGTGAAATGTGGGTAGGTCAGCAAAACAGGAGTCTGTGTTTTAAAAGATAGAAAAAGTATCCTTCTTTATCAAGTAATGGAGTTTTCTTTTTTACTGTAACACACAAATACTGTAATTTAGGTACCAGTTACTTCCTACAAAGACTGTAACGATGCAAGTCACACCTCTTGTGTTGCTCTTTATCATATCAAATTGTAACTCAGCTGTTGTAAACCTAGTAGAATTGAGCCAAACGTCATGTGAAAAACAGAGTGAACAGGGAAACATGCATTATAGAAACTAAAAGGGCCGTGCTGGGAGGGCCATCAAAGTATAGAGGTGCTTACTCCTTCCTTTCTAAGTGTGTATGGTTTTTTCGGTTTGTTTGTTTGTTTTCTTCCCCCCCCCCCAAGCCCTGCTTACCTTGCCTTAGTGGAATGTTAGCTAAGTGTGTGCTTTTCTTTCCAATCAAGAATGATTTTCTTGATAGCAGACAGACAGGCCACAGCCCTTATTCTTGAAACTGTAGTCCTTTAGGTCTCCATCCAAGCATTGTCTTACTGTCTTTAGGTCCTGTCTGTATAAAGCCTCTCAGAAAAGTGAGTCTGAATGAATAAAAACATGCATTTGTGAGATAGGTAGATTGTGTCATTTTTTTTAATGTAAACAAATCTCTATAGAGTGAAACAAACTAAATCAAACTAAGGTGTTGCCTGTTTAAAGAATAATATCCACACCATTGTGTGCTATTTCTTACCCACATTTAGTTGGGGAATGTGCGAGGTACACAGGGATAAGGAGGTCTGGATTTTGCAAGACTGAGGAAACAGAGGCATTAGAGAGGAGGAAGGTGTCAGCTTTATGGGTTTCCTTTGCTCATGGGATTAAGGGACCTTTATTTATGCTTTTCTAAACATGTGGATAAGCCGGTTCTGTTTCCAGAATCAACAGAAATGCTGATTTTCCTCTCACTGAGAAGAACGAAGGAGTTTAGCAGCTTTGCACTCTAGTTCAATTTGAGAACTGACTATAGTTATAATAAATTGCTGGCTTTATTTAAGAAGGTTCTGAAAGATCAAATCCAAAGTAGGATTTTTGCAAATGGGAAAAACTTGTTTGTTCCTCTCACTGAGAATATGGAACTGTTCCCCAAATTACATTTCACTAAATTGAGTTTTCATGTGTAATACAAATTGGGTGGGGAGGACAGGGGGCAAAAAGCAGAAGTTGTAAGCCTGTGATGTGGAAAATGGTTATAGCCTGCATCAGTTCCCCAGACCTTAAGTGTTGCCTCTGTTCTCTCTCCTGCTTTGTTTTATGCAAAGATCATGCTTCCCTAGTGACCATTAGGACCCATTACCTCTTGTTTTATCTCTGTGATTAATGTTGCCTGATTTAATGATGATGTTGATGTAGTGGAACCATCTGGTGATTCAACTTCAAAAGGCTGAAGCTCTAGTCTAAAAACTTTGGATAGAAGTGGCAGTATTGGGCCAACCTGACCTGTGGAGCAGAGCGAAAGTTATTCTGGATTTCTAGAGCTGATGAGATATTTCTTCTCTAGCTTTACGCGGGTAGCTCCTTCTATTGCTACAAAAAGTGTTTTCAACAAGTTTTGTTGTTTAGGTGAGGGCATGTTAATTTTGAACTTTCTTATGTGAGTAGTTGCCTAGGTAGCAAACTCTCTATCACAAGAGACAACTTCGTTTAAACAACACAGACAATAAATATTACCAGAGCCAGATAAACTGCAGAAAAGTGGGCATCTTTATGAGATTAGAAGGGCAGCAGTAGATATGACAGAGGCATATACATTATGAGCTATTCTGATTAGCTCCTAATCCTTAAACAGACTTTACTGAACTCCGTCTGGTTGAATTGCTCTCTCTGGGGACACTGTTTTTGTATTGCTGACACAGAAGATCCATCCATGCTACCTTTTGGGTAATTGTGAGCTGCCAAGCCTGAGAGTTCAAAGCCTGGAGCACACTGCATTGGGGAACAGCAGCCAGGAGCCGGTGCTCTTGCTGAACAGATGGTGACCCAGAAAGCTGTATGCTCAGCATTAAGTACTTAATGACATGCAGGTGTCCTTCATGGTCAGGAGCACTCAAGTTTTTAAATTTACTGTAGGAAGTTGGTTACTTTGAAGACCAAATGAGGCTTCCCACCTCTGTGGAGCCATTTGTGGCACAATTTACTGCTACCAAAATCTCTGTTTAACATAAACAGATGTGCAGCACAGAACTGACCTGAACTTCCCTATAGTGGGAATTAAGCGTGGATCAACCAGAGACATCTTAATTCAAGACAATTCAAAGCCTTATCCTGAAGCCACCAGAGAGAAGAACCATTTAGAGGGTAATTCCCCACTAAGATAATACTATTATCTGTTCTTAACACTAGCACAAGTTGGTTTAGACCAGAGCTGTGTGGTTTCTCTGCCTGTGTAGAATAGCAGACTTCTGCCATGCCCTGAATAGTCATTTTTTATAAGTAGCAAAACCTTTCCTAAAGGATACCTTTCTTTCTGTTTGCCAACCATCTTTTGGAGAGGCAAAGCTACCGGTCAATGGGTGTGGGAAGAGAGGAAGAGGTCTGCAGACCAGAGGAGTAGGGAGGATGAGTCAAGGTGGAAGGAGCAGCACAGTAAGGTTTCTTAGGCTCTTTCCTCTCCCCCTCTTGTGTGTTGTGGTGCTCTCTTCTGTCCTCAGTTTATGAGCCTGTAGCATTACTTCTGGCTCTTACATATCTGCAGAATGGCTTCTCGTGAAGGATGAGGCATAGAGAGGTAGCAGTGATTCTGCGTCATGCCTTCAGTGCTGGCATTCTTCTGCAGTGAAATATACTCCACTAGCTTTAACAGGTGATACTTGCAGGTATTTGAAGGGAATGATTCTCCAATAATGGGAAACAAGCCACATGGTAAAAACACCACATCAGTTCTAGGCGTTCAGCAGGTGGAAAGGAGAGTTATCTGTGCCTGCTTCCATTTATGATAGATGCATTCTGATAGCTGTGGAAGAGAGACTTGGGAGCAATGGAGAATGCCAGCTTTAGTTTTAGTTCATTTGTATACAAGTTGTTACTTCTATTTTTCTTTTTTCAAAAGTCTTTGTGAATATACTAGGTCCCTCTTACCGTGACTCATAGGCAGTATATACTGTATATACTGAAGTGACCATTTCTCTGTCTGTGCCTGAACTCCCCTCCCTGGGGAATCCACAGGGTAGCTCAGACTAGAGCTAGAGTATGACCCAACATGAAAGGTAATGGAGATTATCAAAAAGCTGAAGCTTAAGTATAAGTTCTAAGCCTGAGCTCACGGGCCAGCAAAGGTGCTAACGCCACTCCCAGGAAGCTTGACTTGGCATCTTGTTCACTGAATTAACAATGAATAAAGTTTAATGATTCCTGCTTTTCAGGTGATACCTTTTCACTAGAACACTAAAAAAGGAATTAAATTGTGGCACAGGGATTGGGGGAATGAAAGAGAATCATGCCTGGTTAGCTTTCATAAGGAGGAAAAAGAATCTCATGATTCAGAATGTTAATCGCTCTGTAAGGGGTAACTATCTCCTCACTTAATCTGTAGGTACGCTCATTTCTGAGTTGTACTTAATGAGTAAACTTTGGACTGGTCTTCGATGAAAAGGAGAACTGAATTATCATTTTGCTGTAAGGATAAGGCAGGAAAGCAATCTTAGGTAAGAATTTGCCTCTTACTGAGTTCTGCCCTTTACAGCTTTTCTCTCATAGCCATCCCAAAGTTCCCTGCTGGCTTTTGCCTAATTTTTGGTATGCATGAGATAAATTTTGACTGGTTATTCTGGGAATATCATAAATGATGTAAGTATCTTAGTATAATCTATGACACTCTTACCTAATACCTTTCCGAAAGATTCTGAGTTTAGGGAATCACTTGCCACTGCTTCTTGCCTTCCTTCTGTCCTGCTTATCTCTTTTTCAAGTGATGCAGACAAATAAGCTCTTTGAAGCTGCTGTTTCTCAGACTTTCCTTCCTCTCCCTCTCCCTTTCTTTCTGTCACTGGCATCAGCAAGCTCCCTCAGCTCTGTAGGACAGCATGCAGCAGCACGTTTTCCTTCATCTGACATTGGGAGACAAGGTGTCATTTTATTTTATTTTTTTTCTTTTACTGGGCATCTGAAACAGATGCCTTGAAAGAAGGAGCTCTTTGCCAGTGCAGTTGTAGTGGGGTTGCGAGAAATGGGGAAATTAGAGGAACACGCCGTAACCAGTGCTATGTCTGAGCGAATAAGCTATTGCCTCCTAAGTGCATTTATTCTCTAGTGCTAGAAATTGCCTTGATACTGGCTATTTATCACATATCAAGACAAATCAAGCTATGTGATGCAGAGGTGATGGGGGGGAAAGCAGGTGTATGTACTAGGGGCAAAACACTTCAGAAGTTGGAGATCTGATGAAGTGAATTTAAACACTACAAACAGAGTTTTGTTTCTAATTATATTTTTAACTTGGCAATGAGTTGCCCATCCTTTAGGCTTTCACTGCAATTTCTTTTCAGTCATCTTTCCCTTCTCCCTTCAAATGTCCACCCTTCCCTGGTAATCTGACAAGAAATTCTGTCTATGGAAGGGGCTGAGGAAATAACCCCTCCTCCCCAAATAACAGCATTTTTCTTGGCAAAATCTGCAGTTTTTGCAAGTGAACTATGTTCCCTCACACCTCCTGTGCTTTTCTTTTTCAAATCACATAACTTCCTGCATGAGGTAACCTTTTCTATCTTGGTCTGTCTCTCTCCCTTGCTTGCTCTCCCTCTGGCTTGCTTTTCAGTCAGTGTTGCTCTCTGGGTCCCTTGCTCAGTGATGAATGAGTTTCATTCATCTTTCTTTTGGGGGCTCTGTGAAAAGCTTTAGACTTTGCCTGCTCCCATTTTTTCGCTTGGCTATTCATTTCCATGGCGATGGAGAAAGGAGGGGGGCGGCAGAGTGGGTGGCAGTGAGGCCAGAGGTCAAGAGTGGCCACTTTCTGAATTAAAGCTTTGAATTCCATTAAAGGTGACACGTTGTAACCTGGAGTAGCTCTCCAAGAACTTGGCTGTCAAAGTCATCAAAGCAAAGGGAGAGGGAGGCAGGAGAGAGAGGGAGAGATCAGAGGAGGAGGAACCCAAGAGCTTGGAGTTGCTGTCAGGATTACATCTGGTGACTTAATATAGGGGTAGTTCATTTGTGTCACCATACACTGTGCTTCAGTGAGGCCATGCTCCGAAATCTGCATGTGGATAGGGTGTGTGAGGTAGAGAGGATTCCCCTCAGCCTTTGACCAACAAATGTAATCTTCTGATTAAGTAAACAACCCTTCCCCTATGAGACATGGGAGGGTGGAATTGAGTGTAGGTAAGTGTCTTGGCCACTTTGGGATTTCATTAGGTTATTTTTTCATTTCTTTCACAGAGATGCTAGGAGGACTCAGCCAACAAAGATGAGAGATATTTTCTTGGCATGGTACAAATAGTCACTGAGAGAAAGTCTGTGTCCCAGAACACAGCGTGTGAAGTAGAGCACAGTGTATCGAGCTGTTTCCAAACATCCAAAATTTAGGTTTTTTGAAAACATTAAATTTGGAAATTTGCTAATCCCTGTATTAAAAAAAAACACAACAAACCCAAAACCAAAACCCAACAAATAAAAGAAAACCTGCTGAATTTTGTCATTTACAGATGTTTCTTCTCTGAAGGTTGATTAGAGGGGGAGAGGAATTGTAAGGAGTCACCAGGCCCTTATGCCCTGTGTGCATGATATATTCTGAATTCACATACCCTCTTTGAATGATCTCATCATGGTGGTAATCAGGGTCTGTATTAAAACCCCCCTTTGTCACTTGTGCAACCTCATGAGCCGGTGGTTCAAAGCAGAATTTTCTGTTAGTTCCTAAATGTGTGATCTTGCTTCTGGTACTATTGAGTTTCAGAACTCATCTCTCTTATGATGACCTTATCCTAATGTGTATTAGCAGGAAAGCCTGCTAATTTTATAGTGTATAAATTTTTTTGTCCTTGGTTTCATATGTTTTCTGGATTAAATAAAAGTCCCAAAGTTTGGTGCTAAATTCCTTGTGGAAATTGCTTTGAAACCTCCCCCCCAGCATTATATTTCTCAGCTTTCTAAATCTATCTGGATCCCAAACTGGACTATACTGTGTCTGTTGGTCCTGCGTGTGCTGCTGTCAAAACCTGTGCTGTGCGCTTGGCAACCAAGATTTAGAAAAATCTTTCTCTACTCTGAATCACACTAGGTATGAAGCCTTCAGCATCCAGGTCAAGTTGGGATGTCTGGAAAGACTCAGTTCCTCCTCTCTCAGCATACTTAACACTTCATAGCAAGGTTTTTTTCATCCTTATGGTTTGTCTGCCTATTTTACCATTTACTAGCATCCCTGAGCTTCCTTGTGGCCCTGTAACAAATGGCTTAATGTGCTTGAGGTGGAGGAGTATTCTAAGTTTTTTTCTTTGGCTAGAAAATTGTGGCTTTTATTGCTGGAGGCTGTTAGGGTTCTTTGCTGAAAGTAAACTGTGACAGACTTTTGCCTGTGTTTTGCTGTTGTTTTTTCTATTTTTATTTACTCTTTCATATAAAAAAATATTTTCAGAATCTTGTAAAATAACAATCTTAAAGATTCTTTATTATTTTCCAAGTTCATATTTTCATGGTGCTTTTCTCCCCTTGTGTGGTACATAAGACAGTAGTAGCCAGTAATTGGTCAAGTAAGATAATGTATTATTTTTTCTTCGGTATTTCTTCACTTCTTTAAAAAGCAACAAGGAGGGACTGAAAGCAAAAGGAACACTGGATTTTTCAGATTAATTTACACAAATCCTGTATCTTTGTGATGTAGTAAAAGTAAGAACTGGGGCTGTATATAGTGGCCACAGGAAAGTTATTAGAAAAGTTTTACATTCATGTTTGTGGTTTATTTGGTTGTTTGTTTATTTTGGTTTTTGGGGGTAGAGAAGATAGGGAAGGAATAGTTTCAGGTGCCAGAAGTACCCTAAACTGAGAAACAAAGGAGAAATAGATCTTACATTACTAAATGAATGAGACCTCTGTCAGTCATATGTAACTCCAGAGATGTTAAAAGTCCTCTAATTAGGGAGAGAATCGTCTGTAATATGTATTATTCCATGCTAAAGGAGAGACTGCTGAGAGAAACAGCTCTAACTTTGGAGACATGCTGCAGCTAATAAAAGCGACTAAACCAGCCAGGGAAAGGATCAAAACTGTAACAGCAACCACTGGTTCAGAGGTATGCAAACTCAGGCTGAAGGGACCTCAGAAATAGGTCAGAGACAAAGTGAATGGAGAATAAAAGCATCGTAGGTCTTTTTACATGAGCGATAGAAAGAAGCAGTGCAGGGACTGAGCGTGGAGAGTTTCTTTGTTAGTAAGGAAGATATTGGCCTACTTTAGTAGACTCAGACTCTCAGTCTGCCAGCACCCGAATACGGGGGAGCTGCTGTCATATTTATAATTCTGGCATTTGATCGGCGATCCCTCTGTATCTGCATCATGGTGACGTTCATTGCCGCATATTCTTGATGCAAGGGTGCTGTGAACTGCCCCGAGAGCAGCACTGTACTGAGTACTGGCTGGTGCACTAGGGCCATTCTCTTTTCCTCCTTAAGAGATTTAGCTCCTTTTTTAATCTGCTTTGGCTGGTGAGATGGTTGTTTGAAACAAATCTGCTCCAGCATGACTTTCAGTTCTCTTAGTCCTCTATTCCCTTCACCTGAAACAGGATAAACAAGAAATTAAGACAATGGGGAGGAAGCATAGAGATGTGATTTAATGTGGGGACTTGATTTACCTGTTCTACTATGCTTGATCCTACTTTTCCACATACACTTTCCTTCATGAGACAATCCTGTAGTTTGAGCCTCAGAGGTGTTGCTTTGCTTAGTCTTCCTACGTTTCTTTGTATTTTCATACCTGCTGGTAATATACTCTTCCCCACTCTGTAGCAAACCCACCTGTTAATGTTGACTCTGCTTAAAAATGCCAGTACAAGGAGTAATCACAAATCTGACCTCATTGTTAATCTGTGTGTTATCTGAGGAGTGGGAGTACACTGCCTTGCAGAGGCTGTAATAGGATTGATTGGATAAAGCACAAGCAGTTTCCCTTCCTCTGTCAAGCCATTTTGAGAATTAAAATGCAGAAATAACGCACTGTGTAAGCTGTAATAATTATGCCTTCCATTTAGAGACATATCTTGCTGAAAAGCAGACATGACAAAACATTAAATCCCAGGATTTTTGCCTCCCTAGCTGGTTGGGTTTTGACTGTAAAACTTGCACACACTAGTGTGCATGCCACACAGCGCTGTGCATGGTCCAGGGTTGGGAGAAGCAAAACCCCACACCACACTAAGGGAATTTGACCAGGTCTGTGAGTGTCCATCCTTGTACAAAACCAGGCCTGCTGGTGGTGTCAGGTGCTTGTGAGGCTGTGGGGCTCTTCCTGGCTGAGCACAATGCTGGGTATTCAGAAGCCATCTGGTCTTGGTCCTGGGCTCTTGGTGGCTCTAGGTGGCTCTGCTTGAGCAGGGGGTTTGGGCAAGGTGACCCCCAGAGGTCCCTTCCAACCTCAACCATTCTGTGATTCCTGTACTGGCTAATTGTGTGACTCTTGAGCAATTGTCTTGTTCAGGCTTGTACCCCATCGCTGTCCTGTTAGTCAATGTGTATGCTACAGCATAGCACTGTGTGCTAGTAGACGGGAGAAGGGAGCATGAGTGGTGTTGAAGGAGAAGGGGACAAATGATACTAACTTTTTACTTGGAGGAATTACTAGTAGAAACATGGCTATTTCAGCTACTGTTCCAGCCACATGCACAGACTGACATCCCGATAAAGACTCGTGTGAAGGGACAATGTTCTTACTCCTTCAAAGAGACTTTATTGCTTTGTAAGACAGCCTGGAGCTGCAGGGAAATTAGTCCTGTGTTGTGGTTTATGCTGATGTAGAACTTAAGACTGAAATGCTTTCTAGGCACCCTGCTTGTTGTCTTTGGCCATGGAGCAGGGAAGCCAAAGTGACCAGGGGTTAGCTTTGGAGAGAAGATGTCTAAATAAGAATTGTGTCTGCTTTGGAAGAAAGGCCAAACCTCCGATGTATGCAGAGGCACATTCAGATGTTTTGTGCAGTCCGGAAGGTGTGCAGAGGTCCTGATTGCATTAAATGTTTAAATATGGCTTTCCTGGAACCCATAAGGATGAATTGCTGCTAGAACTGGTAGGACTGCCTTGGGAATGGGCTGCTGTCATCTGGGTACTGGAATAGCTTGAATTCCTCAGACGGATTCTCTCCTTCCTGCCCTCAGTCTCCAGCCTTTCTCACTAAGAGCTCTGCTTTTTCTTTCTAAGGTTATTTCTGGGTCAGTAAAGAGGAAGATATAATCCGTGAGCCTTGTGAGGTAGTTAGCTTAATCATCCAACTTTCTTCTGGCAGAAAGCTGCTTACAACAAGCCTATTCTGTGACAGGGAGAGGTGGGGGGAGGAAAAGGGGTGGGGTAGCCTGGATCACAGATCTGGAAATAGGTGCTGGAAATCCCACTCTCCTGACATAGAACTCCCATCGTTAAATCCCTTGGCAGCCTCTGCTTTATGTAAATGTTTATAGAAGGGGGAATCAAATTACTCTGATCTTCTAGAGGTTGGAAATCTGACATCTACCTGTAACAGTTTTCAGTTAAATTCTGTAGGGTTTAGTAGTAATACCTACTAAATTCTGTGTTTCCATCTTTTGAAATCTTACAGGGTGCTTTTCTTTAAAGTCTAGCCCTTAATAAGTTTCAGCATAATTAAGCTATCTTCATCTTGGATTGAGAAGAGAATCTTCAGAAGGATTTATTTGTATCCATTTCCTTTGCTGAGTTTCTAAAATGTCAGGACACAGAAACTAATCACCTGGTCTCAGGGTGTTTGAGCAACCATCTCAGCCCCCGTGTCTTCAGTGCAGTTGGCTGGGCTGAGCTTCATATTCAGATACTTTCTGTATTAGCCTTCCTTCTCAATGCACAGCCTGCTTGTCGCTGTGTCTCCTGGCCCATTGCATTCCTGATCATCATCTTCCAAGTCCTTTTTCATGATATCTGTTTTAGGCCTTTGCCATCTGTGACACAGTCTTCTGCCCTGAAACATTTCAGTCTTTTCTTTCAGTGACAGTGTTGGGACTGATTGTTTCTCAGTTCAGTGTATCTAACATACAGCTTTTGTCCTATCACTGTCAGCTTTTGGAGACTGTTTCTCTTAACGTTTCTACATAACATGTATGTATATGCAACATCTGTAAAAGTAGAGCCTTATTTGTTTTTTTCCCCCCTTGGGAACTCTTAGCTGTAATAAAGAATCACTGTTATGCATTCTTTGCACTGTTTGGGGTGGCTGTAGTATACACCCTGCATGCAATATTGCAAATATGGGGCATAAGAAGAAGAAAGGGACATGGTACTGGGCTGTATCTTTGAACTGTATCCTTGGGAGAGAAGGATCAGTCTGATGCCTAGCTGAACTGAGCCTTTCTTTGCGCCCAGGTGCACTCAGTCAGCAAGGAGGCATTCACTGGGAAATGGGTCCAGGTCTGGAAGCTCAAGGGGTGGATGGAGGGTTGCAAAGCATCACAGTCAACTTATGTGAGATCCAGTCCTGTCTCTGGGAGGGTTTTTGAAGGTAATCAACTTGTGTCTCATGCTTCATGTATGGTACTTGGGAGACATCTGTAAAAATAGGCTGCTGGGGCTGCTTGCATGCTTGCATCTTTCAGATCCCAGGTATAGATGGTGTAGGTGTAAACTGTTCTGTCCTGTCAACATGCTTGTTTTTTTCCTTATTTATAACTTTTGAGTAGAAGTGCCTTTTTTGCAGGTGACGTGTGTGTGCTGAGACTTTACCTTGTATCTTCAGGAATGAATAGGACCCCAAGTGACAGGTCATGTAGAAATATAGTACTATAGTATATATTTGATTATTTTTTCTTATTTAATTTAAAATAATTAGCATACAAGGGATACAGACGAATTTGAGTCCAAGTCCCTGTCTGCTTCTCACTGTGTTCATTGTGCCTGGATCATGATTTTTTTCTTTTTCTGGAAAACTGCAGACCAGGCAAATGTTGACTCTGAGAAGATCAAGCAAATAATTTCTGCTCTTCTTTACTTTGTACTGTTTCAACATGAGGTCAGATCAATGGAGTGAATCAGAAGTCAAATATTTGCCCTGACCCTTAAGGAAACATGGTCCTTGGGGTGGAGTGATAGAAGACATACTGTCTTTATTCCCATATGTTGCAAGGGCAGACTGCTGTGAAGGCCAGCCCTGGTATGGTATTGAGGACGTATTTCAGGTCTCTGTGCATCCGAGTGTCACAGTAACCAGCAATGTTGCTCTAGGGATCTAGGAAGAGTATCAGACTAGCTGCTCTACTGAAGCTCTAATTTGCTCATCACTTTTGGCTGATGTGATTAGCAGTCAAGGCTAATTACCTGCAGGAATGCTCCCTCTTGCCTCCCTGAATCCACACATGAGAAAGCTGGTGTTATGATCCTTGGTGAGATAAGCTGTTCTTCCTTCTTTCCATCACAGGAGAAGATACGAATATTAATGAAACAGAGACAAGGGAATGCTTCAGGATCAAATATTCTCTTTCTTGAGTTTTTCTTCTTTCGGTGTTCTGCTTTGTGTGGTTTTGTTTCTTCTATTCCTCGAAGAATGGCAGAAAAATTCTCAGAAGCAATCCCATACACATACACCCATTACATGAACAGATATATGTTGTGTGCCAGCAGTTTTTATTGTTGGTGAAGAAAAAGAGTGAAAGTAACTGGCAAACAGATATAAAATGTGTATATTTCCTTGTCAGTAAATGTGATGCAGTGACCCAAGGAGGGGATGGTAGAGAAGGAAGTTAATTGAAATGGTCTAGAACTTCAAGAGAGTCTGAATTTGACCCTGCCTTCCTGCGTACACGTATGCCAGATGCACTTTATCGGGCAGGAAGGCAGTCATACCCGAAAGCTGAATTTCACTTTTCATAGCAAACAGTAATAGAAAAGAGCTAAGAGGTTTCAGTATACCCTGTGGATCACAAAATATCCAGAAGGAAAAAACCTAAAATGACTAGGCTGGGTTTGGGGTTTGTTCCCTTGTCTCCCGCACTGGCACACATAGCAGAAAGTGCATTCAGCCTTGTTGAGCTAATTGTTTAGGAGTGGAATTAGGATTGATGTACAGGGAGAATTGAGAGTGTATGACTGAAATCCATACAGGACTGCTGACTGAATGGTATTTTGTGTCCTGAAGATTGTGTGACTACAGTAATACAAAAGGTAACGAGGTAAGTTAGCTTATAATGAACCCTATGAAGCCAGTGATTTCCAATATTCTAGCTATTCAGGATAAAGCTGAGCTACATTTATATTTAGCTATATTTAAACTATTGCAGTCTGAGACGTTATCAGCATTAGCTGGGCACTGAGCAGAGATACAAAAGATCCCCATTTTGTGAATCTAGGTATCTCATGTGGCAGTAAGGTCCTAAGTCCCTCAGGCATTTATATCTAAGCACTTGCCTGGTTAAACCCTATCAACACAACAGGTGACCAGAAAAAATCATGGAGTTTGTGGGATCTCCAGCCTCATTCATTAAAGGCAGGAGGTTCACTTCATGTTGGTTTCTACCTGAAAGGACACTGTGGAGAGGTTGGTGCTGGTCTCTTCTCACAGGTAATTAGCGATAGAACAAGAGGGAATGGCTTTAAACTGCAAAAGAGTATGTTTAGACTGGACATTAGGAAAAAATTTTTCACAGAAATAGTGGTCAGACAGTGGAATAGGCTGCCCAGGGAGGTGGTGGAGTCACATCCCTGGATGTCTTTAAGGGCTGTTTAGATGAGATGTTGAGGGATGTGGTGTAGGGGAGAACTTTATAGAGTAGGGCTGATGGTTGGATTCGATGATCCCAAGAGTCTTTTCCAACGTGAATGATTCTGTGAATGTTTGGGGTTTTTTGTTTTGTTTTGAGTTGAACTTTTTGTGTTTTATCTTTATTTGTGCAGAAGTTGAGATGGAAAGGGAATATGTGTGCATGAAATTGTCCAGTATGTTATCTTTTGTTTGTAAACAAAGCACCTTTCATCTCTTCTTTCTCTTGGCATATAATGTCCAATAACAAATAGCGTAATTTTCAGAAAGTTTCAACAGTGGAAGGTTGTTCCTTGCCCTTTTATGAGCATTGCGCTCTGCTTTTTCAAATTTCCTTAAGAGTCATGGTGCCAAGAGATCTGAATTGGTGTAAGTCAGTGAAAGGATTTTTGTTTGAGCTTGAACTGCCCTACCTTACTCATGCCTTATTGCAGTTGAAACCTGAACTCAATCCTCATAGGTATTTTCTCTGATAGAGACTAAAAGACAGTCTCAGGAAAGCTTAAATACCACTTGTTTCTTTCAGGCAAGATATTTTGAAATCCACATTAGACTTTTTCTGCCTGCTTGTTGTCAATAATTTCCAAATTCAGTTATATGGTATAGCTATAAAGAGAACAAAATATTTTTCCCCCCTTCCCTATTGGCAACATTTAACTTGAAAGGAGGCTGCATGTTGCCAGAGTCCAGAATCCTCCCACTCCAGTCCTCTCTTCCAGGGATTCTGCAAACCGCTTTGGAATGTGCCAAGACCTTTGGGACACCCACACCCTGGGAGAGAAAAGAAGGATCAGCAGTTTGGTAGCTTTTTTGCATTGGCTTTCTGACATTGCTATTAAGAAGTATCAGGGATTTATTGTCCCTGTTCTATTTGTGGCCATCTATAGCCTTGCAAAGTCTTTTTTTTTTTTTTTTTTTTTTTTCCCCTGGGGATGTTTAGCTGCAGATAGGTTCAAGACAGGTCAGTGGTCACATTAAGATTTTTCACATTCTGATATATCATCATCACCAAGCATTTTCCAATGTAAAACTTAAGTACCTAACATTGTAGAAAATATGTGCTATAATATAATCAGTCATGATGTACAGTGTGTCTGAAGTTCAAGAACATAGTTTTAAATGAAGTTTTTCTTTGCAACTTACACTTTAAATAGCGGTAGCAGTGTTGTTTTTCTTTTTTTTTTTTCATTTGAATAGTTGTGCTTTAAAATCTAAAATAGGGAATACACCTGAGGGTGACATGTTGAGAATTTTGTATATTCCCTTGCATCTCTGACTGTTTTGCTGCACCATTTCATTATGACTTATACCCTTAGTCTTAAAATGGAGAGACCATGTGCATCACTGGACATAGTGTCTGCGGATAATTCCAAAACAATTTTTAATTGGTACTATTTTGGAATTGCTGCATGTTTATGTTTCTACCATCATTATAGGATCTATTTTATGGCTTTGCATGTTGTTCAGTTATTGGTTCAAGGTGAGTATAAAATGTTAATGGATCATTTTTCCCACTCCTTTGCACAAGTATACATAATTGAATAAAGTACAAGGCAATGAAAAAATGGGCTGATGCTGTGAATTGTGTCCTTTAATGCCTGCCTGGTCCATAAAACTCCATTTTGCCATCTAGATAAACTTTGTATTTAAGAATTGAGTTCTGGATAATACGAACTTTATCACCATTTTTTTTACTACTTACATAACTCTTCTCTCTGTCTGGCTTTTAGTACATTCTTCACATTTTCATGTCTGAGTGCTTTCATATGTAGTGACACAGACCTTTTATTACAGTTAAGGTTCCTACTTTCCACAGTTTGTGTGCTGAAGTTGCTAGATTATCAGATTATCAAATCTTCTTGACTCCTGGTGCTAATTTATTTCAAGAGATCAAGCAATGTGGGATTTGGGTTTTATTTTCATTGCATGTGGCTAGGGATGATAATTTTCATATTAAAACCTAACCATTGCTCTTAGCTTGAAGGTACAGGGAGAAGAAAGAAGCAGGAAAAGGGCAAAGTTAAGTTTAATACTTTGGAAATGCAGCATAATGAAATAGTGAAATGTTATGGTGGCAAAATTTAATTAGCTGAAACATAAGAGAAAACAAAGCATGACATTTATTTTTAGGAAGAAGCCTCCCACAGAGAACTGCAGAATACCTTGCAGGGAGAGGCAGACTTGAGAGAGCTTTTTAGAGTACAGATATTCTCATCAAGCAACAAAGTAGGAAAGTACCTTTAGAAATTGAGTTGTTTATTATTATTGTTGTTGTTATTCTTAACAACACCACCCATGGAGAAGAGTGAGTTGCTCCTGCAGGAAATAGTGCAGAACAGATACATAACAGAATTGGAATCCTAAGAAAATTAGGGATATAAGCAGCTGCTTTTGCAGACTAGCTATTCTGAAGAGAATATACAGCATGTATTTTTGGTGGAAGGGGAAAATGAGGAAAATACTAAAATGAGACTGGAATGGGAGAATTAAGGTAGAGACTGAAAGAGAGGATAAAATGGTAGGAAAAGGAAAGTTAAAAGAAACCAATAAAGGACCATTTAAGAAGAACAAGGGTAGACTATGGGTTGTAAATTAGTATAAATGGAAAAGAGCTTTCTTCTTGCACTTTCTTTTTTTCTGAAAGAGTATTTTGCTAACTCGTAGTTTCTCATATATTAGTCTGAATTAGCAGATGTCCTGGTTCTCTGGATGTGGTCCCATTTTGCACAGCATCAAGCTGCAGGATGCAAAATGCCCTGCTGTGTCTTTTACATGATCAGCAAGAATAATAGCTGAAGAAGTACAGAAGTGGGATTTGTTGTCTTTATGTTATAATTAACCCATCACATGCAGCTGTGTTCAAATATGTGTTTACACGTGTAGGTTTATGTGTATACCTGTATATGTGTGTGCATTTGGTTAGTTGTACCAAATGTCAGTAAGCCAGGGAAGAATTAGCAAATTATAGATGCTGAACAGCAAGAACAGACAAAAGGATTTGTCTTACACTGTAGCGCTGCATCCAGTTTGCCCTTCCTTGTTCTAGTCATACTCATCGTACACCAGTCCACACTGAGGTAGTTTCCGTATTCATACCTATGAAGAGATTGGAAATAGCACTTGACTTTTTATCAGGAGATACCCAGAAAGAAGTTGGTGGCAGCAGGCTTTTGTCTATCAGGAATGCTGTGTTCTGGGAAACACTCAATTGGATGTGACAGTCATGTAAGATGGACCCCTCTTGTAGGTACTAGGACCATTGCATGCATTTAGCCAGAGTTCACCTAAAATTCAGCCTCTGCCTATTTAAATGTTGTGCATCTGACTGTGCACTGATTCTGTTCAGTGTTTGTACTTTGGGGAATGCATAATAGTCTGTGACTGTTGCTGGGCCAGGAAGGGCTGAATGAGTCAATACTGGCCCTGTCTGAAGCAGTGCTAGGCCTGTGAAAAAAGAAGGACTTAGGAATAAGTGTTAATTCACTGTTTCATTCCTTATTTGGTGGCAAGATATTTCCTTATGATAATTAGTACAGTGCTTGTTTAAAAATCATCTTTTCTAGCTCAGTCAGAGGCAACTTTTGCATGAGCAGGCAGCTTAAAATCCAGCAGAGGGCAATGCTGTATTGCACCTGTTCAGATATTGCAAATAAGTCTACCTCGAGGACCTTTGAATTATCTTCCCTAATGAGAAACCATGCATTTAATTCGTGATAGATTATACTAACCTTGTGGTTTTGCAATAAAGTCCTGGAGTATTTCTGGGGAAGTCACTCCCATTGGTGGTAGGTGTGTTGGTGATACAAGACCAGACTGATTTGCATTACATGTTTGAGCTGCTCAGAAATAAACCAGTCATGACTTGTCGTAACTTTACACCAAAACTATCAAGAGTTAGCATCCCCCACCTTTCCTTCTTTCCTTCCCCCACCCCTCCCCAGTACTTAGCTATTCAGCTGTTTCAGTTATATTAAGGCTTTTTTTCCCACCATTGTTCTTGCATTCATTCTTCTCTCAGAAATGAGAAAACTCAGTAGCTAAAATTGACCATGTTCTTGGAAGACTCATTGAAATTGAATTCCTGATTTACAGAAATTGTAACAACCATGCATACCACAGTACTTTTCTGTTCTTTAAACATCTGGGAAGAAATTCAAAGCAAAGGACCAATAGGAAGTACCATTAAGAGTTACAAAATATACTCAGCTCTCTACTCCCTCATGAAGAGTATAAAAAGATATGGAGATCCTACGAGGTCTGGTGCTGTATGATTTCTGGACAGCTGCAGTCTCACAGGTTTATAGGACTCTTGATGTCATTTGAGGTTGATTGCACTCTTGCTGTCTCAGGACTCGCCTGTGTGTAATTCTGGTGTAACTGAAGAATCCAGAGCTTCAGGAGCTCTTCACTCTGACAAGGGCCCATGGGCCCAGAGTGGAGCCCATGAAATTGGTCTTTGAGACACATGCCAGCTCCTCTTTGTTATCACTATGGCAGCTCACAGTAGTAGTGCAGTCCCTAGAAAGATGCTTTTACCATGAGGCTCCCCAAATTCCTCAACCAGCAATAACAGTAAAGGGTTTCAGTTGGGAACAGAGACAGAACGTGTTCCCCAGTGATTCTGTCTGGAGTAGAAGCACCTCTTGGAGAAGTCATTTGAGAGAAGGGAAAGATGTTTAGAAACCGTGGAAGCACCTGAGAAGGGTCTGGTAGGGAATGGGGCCCACACTCACAAAAAGGTGTTGGATTCACTAGCTCATCTCAAGTGCACCTATACCAGTGCATGCAGTATGAGCAACAAACAGGGGGAGCTTGAAGCCATGATGCAGCATGAGAACTATGACAGCAGCTGTCACAGAAATGTGGTGAGGTGCCTCACATGACTGGAGTGCTGCAGTCAATGGCTACACAGTCTTCAGGAGGGATAGACGGGGGAGGTGATGGAATGGCCCTGTATGTAAGAGAATGCTATGACAGCTCAGAAATGAAGTATAGTGATAATGGGGTTGAGAGTGTTTGGAGTAGGTTAAGGGCCAATAAAGCAGATCTTGCTGTGGGAGTCTGTTATAGACCTCCCAACCAAAGCAGTGAGGTGGATGAAGCTTTCTATAAACAGTTGGGGGAAATCTCATGGTCATTTGCCGTTGTTCTTGTGGGGGACTTTAACCTTCTGGGTATCTGCTGGGATCACAACATAGCAGAAAAGGAACAATCCAGGAGGTTCCTGGAATGTGTGGAGGATAACTTCCTCACACAGCTGGTGAGTGAGCCGACCAGGGAAGGTACCCTCCTGGACCTGCTTCTTGTGAACAGGGAGAGCTTGTGGGGGAAGTAAAGGTTAGAGGCCGTCTAAGGTGCAGTGACCATGAAATGATTGAATTTTCGATCATTGGAGAAACAAAAAGAGGGGTTCCTAAAATGGCCACCTTAAACTTCCGGAGGGCAAACTCTGACCTGTTCAAAAGACTGCTTAACAAAATCCCTTGGGAGGCTTCCCTGAAGGATATGAGAGTCCAGGAAGGCTGGACATACTTCAAGAGAGAACTCTTAAAGGCACAGGAGCAGGCTGTTCCCGTGTGTCAAAAAACAAGCAGGCAGGGAAGGAGACCGACCTGGATAAACAGGGACCTTTGGCTGGATCTCAAGAACAAAAGGAGAATCTATTGCATTTGGAAGAGCGGCCAAGTCTCTCATGAAGACTATAAAGATGTAGTGAAGTTATGCAGGGAGAACATTAGGAGAGCCAAAGCACAGCTAGAGCTCAACTTGGCTACTGCTGTTAAGGATAATAAAAAAAAATGTTTCATAAATTCATTAATGCAAAAGGAAAATTAGGGAAAATCTCCCTCCTTTATTGGATGCAGAGGGAAACTAAGGATGAGGAAAAGGCTGAGGTGCTCAACACCTACTTTGCCTCAGTCTTTAGCAGTGGATCTGGCTGTTCACTGGACACCCAATCTCATGAGCTGGGAGATGGGGAGGGGAAGCAGAATGAGGTCAGCACAGTTGAAGAGGAGGTGGTCAGAGACCTGCTACACCCCTTGGATGCACACAAGTCTGTGGGACCGGATGGGTTACACCCAAGGGTGCTGAAAGAGTTGTCAGATGTGCTCGCCAAGATGCAGTCCATGATTTACCTGAAATTATGGCCAAGTGGGGAGGTTCCCATTGGACTGGAGGGTGGCAAATGTGACACCCATCTACAAGAGAGGCAGAAAAGAGGATCCAGGAAACCACAGACCTGTCAGTCTGACCTCAGTGCTAGGGAAGGTCATGGAGCAGATCATCTTGAGTGCCTTTAAAAGTCTTATAATGGACAACAAGGGGATCAGGCCTAATCATCATGAGTTTATGAAAGGCAGGTCCTGCCTAACAAACCTCATCTCCTTCTATGACTAAATGACCCAACTATTGGATGAGGGAAAAGCTGTGGATACTAACTACCTGGATTTTTGAAAAGCATTCAGCACAGTTCCTGATAGGATTCTCATAGAAAAACTGGCTGCTAGTGGTCTGGATGAGCAAACGATCTGCTGGGTCAAGCACTGGCTGGCTGGCTGGTCCCAGAGAGTGGTGGTCAATGGAGCTAAGTCCTTCTGATGGCCGGTCACAAGTGGTGTTCCTCAGGGCTCAGTGTTGGGACAATTTCTGTTCAACATCTTTATTGATGATCTCGATAAGGACATAGAGTGTATTATCAGTAAATTCTCAGATGACACCAAGTTAAGCAGGAATGTCAATCTGCATGAGGATAGGGAGGATCTACAGAAAGACCTGGATAGATTGGATCCGTGGGCCAACGTTAATGGGATGAGTTTCAATAAGGCCAAGTGCCAGGTCCTACACTTGGGCCACAACAACCCCATGCATCACTACAGGCTTGAGGAGGTGTGGCTGGAGAGCTGTCTGGAAGAGAAGGATCTGGGGGTTCTAAGTGACATGCAACTGAACATGAGTCGCCAGTGTGCCCAGGTGGCCAAGAAAGCCAATGGCATCCTGGTTTGTACCAGAAATAGTGTGACCAGCAGAAGTAGGGAGGTGATAGTCCCCCTGTGCTCTGCACTGGTGAGGCCACACCTTGAGATTGTGTCCAGTTTTCGGCACCTCAATACAAGAGAGATATCGAGGTGCTGGAGCGAGTGCAGAGGAGGGCAATGAAGCTGGTGAAGGGCCTGGAGAACAGATCCTATGAGGAGCGATTGAAGGAGCTGGGACTGTTCAGTTTGAGGAAGAGGAGGCTGAGGGGAGATCTTATCACTCTCTACAACTACCTGAAAAGACATTGTAGAGAGGTTGGTGCTGGTCTCTTTTCACAGGTCATTAGTGACAGAACAAGGGGGAATGGCTTTAAACTCCCAGCAGGGGAGGTTCAGACTAGACATTAGGAAAAAAAATTTCACAGGAAGAGTGGTCAGAAAGTGGAATAGGCTGCCCAGAGAGGTGGTGAGGTCACCATCCCTGGATGTGTTTAAGGATCGTTTAGTTGAGATATTAGGGGATATGGTGTAGGGGAGAAGTTTGTAGAGCAGGGCTGATGGTTGGACTCGATGATCCCAAGGGTCTTTTCCAACCAAAAAAAAAAAAAATAGTCTGTATGTTCCCTGTCCTTCCAGGTTGGATTACTCTTTGTAGCAACCTGCAGAGTGACTAGCAGTAGCAAACTGAGAAGGACTTCACTGTAGAAGTTCAAAATACATGTGTTTTTATCATACTGTTTTGATTTTCTCATGTTCTACTTCAAAAACAAGTCAGCAGTGACTTCCATATCTTGCAAGCCAGTTTGTTCTAGGGGACCAGCCACCCTTATTAGGATGCAGGGCAGAGATTCCATTTTCTGTGGTTTGCATATCTGATTATAATTGCAGAGAGCAAAGGAGACTAGAGGGTGGAGTAGATGAGAATGTCTTTCACTGATGCTTGTCTCTAGGACAGTAAGGATGGCATGATATTGATCAATGATATGTTGGAAGAGAAGGAACATAAATAAAGTGTAAAGCCTTACTAATTTTGTCCTTGAGTGATACACATTTTTCCATTTAAATGTTGATTTCTAGAGGCTGCCTTTGTAACTACAGTAGAATCCAACTTGTGCAAAGGGAACTTGCTGCCGAAGAGCAGACAGATGTCCTCCTTGCTGAGTCTGAGGTATACATGCCACTACTCCTGCCCTGCACAGGCACCACATAAAGACATCCAATAAATTGCTATGATTAATGGCTTTTACACCTTTATTGTAAAGAACAGTAAATCAAGAGCAAGGTAAATATTAAGGGGTTTACGACAGTGGGGTACATAAGGGAGGTGGTTGTGAGCTTTTTCAGTGGCAAACCCAACAGTCCTGGATTTACCACTAATATCTAGGCAAACTGTTTTTTCTTAATTTATCTGTGCAGCAATGAAGTTGACTTCAGTTGCTTAAAATTCCAAGTCTGGAGCTGCTCACCTTGCTAATTCAGTGTGTGTGTGTGTGTAGTGCCCTTAGTGATACAGACTGCCTGCTGCTTTTTAGGAGAACTGAGGTGCCTGGATCAAAGATGTAAAACCCATGCTGTACAGATGCAGTGGCTTGATCTGCCTCCTCGGTAGGTACAAAGTCAGTGGAGCAGCCATGAGCTGTGTCATGGAAAGAGGAGCTGTCTCAGGTGCTGTCATCACTTGGTACCTACCAGAACTTTTGGGTTTTGGGTTTCCCCCCCAAAAAATCTAGCCCCAAAAGTAGGTGATTAACTACGCTGTAAACAACAAGTGTATACATGCAAAGAAGGATGAAGGCAAAAGACTGCTGTCACATTTCTCTTCTAGTGAGAACCAAAGTCTCCAAGCGTTGTTTATAAAACAAGCCTCAAAATCCAGCTTTTCTTAAGTCTTTAAGAGTGCAAATATAACTTGCAGCCAACGAAATTCCATTGTCTCTGCTCTGTGGCAAAGAAAGTGTTTTAATTTTTTTTTTTTTAAGGACATTCGGACTGGGTCCCTGAATACCAAGTCCCAGCTGAGCATGAATTCAAATGACTAAGGCCTAAGTCCCTGATAATAAGGGTTTATTAAGGAAGCACTAACGGAGCTGAACTGGAGTGGACTGAATGGCCAAACTGAAATAATGGAATGCTTGTGGCAACCAGAAAATGATTGTTTGTTGGCATAATCCCAGGATTAACTTCTGCCAAGAGCACGCAGTCTTTCCTTGCCAATTTCTTCATATGGGGAAATACAGTACTGAATTTCTGCACGTAATAGCAGTGCAGAAGAATGGGAGGAGAAGTGGCAGTTTGCATGAGGAAGGGGAAAAAAATGTACATCCCAAATGCTGTAAACAATGTGATCCCTAGAGCTCCACTCATCAGCAGGCTCTAAAGAGACCACCTGGGTTTCAACTTTGGGAATATGGTCTGTAAAACATGGTTTTGGCTATGGAGTTCTCTCACTGGACTCTCTAAGTATCCCTGAATACAGCATGCAGGGAACAGAAAAATTTGAAACTTTGTTCTACAAATCCTGCCTTTATGGTAGTTGAAGTGCTTACAAGCAGTTTCTTTCACACATGAAAAAAGAGAGAAAAAGAGACACGTTCTCAAGACAATTCTGTTGAATCACACTTGGCAAATATTTTATTCACTGAGGAATACAGTTACGAGATGTAGCTATACATAACTGCATGTTAAGTTAAAAAGTTTATGGAGTAACTGCTGCTCGTGCAAGGGAGAAGAGAGCAATGAGACTATATCGTACTGCTTTGCCATTATCTAGTAGTCTTTTGGATAGGGTATTGAGTGACGGAGTCCCGATTCACATCCCTGCTCTGTTGGATTGGAAAAGTTTTTCTTTTCAGCCAAAACCTCAAATACCTGAATGCTGTAAATACTGTCCTACAAGTGGTAGTTTCTCCACATCTCCTATGGAAGCTAATCACGTGATATAAAATAATCAAGTATTCACTAGGGCATAACAATTCCACCTTCCAGGAAAATGCCTTTGAGGCCATTAGAAATATCGTAGTATGAGAGAAATTCTCTATGTGGACAATTGAGATGCCCGTCTGAGTAATCTTTGAGCTGTAGCTAGGGCTCTCTTGAGGAGTAGGAAACAGTAATAAAAACCTCAGTTATCAATCATAGGGAGGATCTGAAGACAGATCTTCCAAGCTTTAAATTGTTGTTTTGAAATCAATACAAAATTCAACAAAAAACCCATAAGCATAAATGATTGTTCTCTTTTAATTTCTGCTTGTGTATTAGCACTAAGTTTGTGTGACTAACTGATTGTTCAAAATCCCAAAGGGGTAGTTCTCAGAGATCTTCAGCAAGAGCCTGATTGCTGTGATATAAGGTCCAAAGCTGAAAAACAGTCTGGTTTGGAGACAAGTGGGAAAGGATATTGTCTGCAAACAATCAACCAGTAGATCAACAACAAATCTGAACTGTTCTCAGCCTACTTCTTTTTGTTATTGCATTTGGATATGTGGCATAGATAGGCCTTTTAAAAATTGCCTTATTTATATGTTAATAAGAAGTCAATCTAAATAAAACCTGCCTTCCAGCAGTAGTTCAACCTCCTCCAGGTCTGTAGCCTCCCTTTGGAGATTAAAAATGCCAACTTCTTCCTAAATGCAATCTCATCTTTCTGGCATCTACTGGCTTATTCCGTAATACTGTGATGATACAGTATGTCATCAATGCGACTCTTGTCACACAAGTGCAGAAATCTGGACTTTATTTAAAAAAAAAAAAAAAAAAGGCAAAAAAAGCGCAAGCTCTTTAGCCATTGTGGTTTGGAAAGACAACCGTCCTGGTCTGAGTGATTGGCGGGGTTTTTGGTATCAGGGGAGGGACCTAGAGCAGTGGCCCCCTGTGAGAAGTGTCTCAAAGCTCCAGCAGCTCCAAGTCAGACCCACCTTTGCATCAAGACCAGGGCAGTTAGCTGCGCCTCTGCAATAACATATTTAAGAAGGGGAACCTAGGAGGAGTGGTGGGAGTTGTAAGGAGTTGCGCAGAGAACATCTGTGTGAACACCAAGGTCAGCGGAAGAAAGGAGAAGGGGGGGAGGTGCAGAGACCCCCGTGTCCTGTGGTGGGACGGTAAGGCTGCCCCCCTGCCACTCATGGGAGTTGATGCCTGTGTGGAGCCCCACACCAGCACAGGTGACTGTGCCCAGAGAAGGCGGGGGACCCCATGGGAAGATGGCCCCGCTGTTGTAGTTCAGCACTGGGAAGATTGCAACAGGCAGGGATGACCCACATGTTGGGGTTAGTTTGTGGAGGACTGTCTCCTGTGAGAGGGGGACCATGCTGGGACAGGGGAAGAATGCCAGAAGTTGTGTGTGGTCCTCCCTTTCCCACCCTGAGGTGGAGGAAGCAGCAGGACTGAACACAGCCCCCATTCCCTGCCCTCTGCGCCGCTGGGAGGGAGGAGTAGGGCTATGGGGAGTAAAGCTGAGCCTGGGAAAAAGGGGGGGGTGGAGGAAGGTGTTTTCAGGATGCGGTAGTGCTTCTCACGGTCCTGACCTGTCTGTTAAATGTTGTTGTTGTCAATTTCTGTATTAAATTTAATGTTTTTTTCTTCCCCTAACGAGTCTGTCTTGCCTGTGCCTTAATGGACGAGGTCATCCTTCCCTGTCCTTATCTCAGTTTCCTGGGCCTTTTGCTTTATTTTCCTCTTTCTCAGCACTGGGGGAAAGGGGTGAAGAGTGGCTGCGTGTTATTCAGTTGCCCTCTGAGCTCAAACCAGGACTCTGGGGAAAGCTTTCCATATGTGACTTGTTGCATTTTTATTTATCTGAGTATTGAGTAAACTGGAAAATAGTGCTTGGATCATTTTGTTATTCTCAGGTGGCTATTAACTCTCTACACCAAAGATATGGTCTTAAATTCAAACAAGTTGGTGGGTTTTTTTTTTTGTTTGTTTTTTTCTCTTTGAGCATCCAGTTCACCTGTTTGGACCACCAGAGTAACGATGAGTCTGGTTCTCCTTCAGTTGGCTCCCAAAACCTACAGTTGTCACTCTGAGAATTTCTGTCTCTTGCACAGTGTATACAGAAATCTCTGGAAGATGCAAAATAAAGACAGTGTGAAATATGGGTTAGCCTGCCCACATCTTAAGAAGAGTTTCAGTTTTGCACTGCAAATTTTGCATTATTGTTACTCAATGAATTTTCAGTTCTCTGCTTATTGGTGTATATAATCTTCCCATCCAAAGAATCTGTTAAATATTTAATGGTATAACTCACTTTTTTTTTTTTTTTTTTTTTTTTTTTTCTTCTTGCTTAATGTTCTCCCGATGCTAGAAGTTACTCTTTGTTACAGAAACACAGATGGAATAGGATATGTGTCTGGGTTTGGAAGGATGTGGCTTCCCTTAGGAACACTCACCTTCCCATGGTTTGCTGAATTCTATCTTCCAGTTTGTAGAAAAGACGTGTTTATTTTTTGTTTCAAAGAAGTTGTTTTAGTGGTCTTAAAACAACTTTGTGACCTGAAGCAGCCACAAGGTGCAGAATGACTTATAAGATGTGTGTAGAAGGATAAAGGAACGAAGAGGAGGGGAGACATCATCTGGGACTAGAGAAAATGAGAGTTGGAAGGGTAATTGAAAGAACAGGGTGAAATGGTGACCACCAAATTATAGTCGGGACGTCAGATAACAAGATTTTTATTTTTCAATGGAGTTTCTTCATTTCTTCCAACACCTTCCAGCAGATGAGGATGATAACAGAGAAGGCTAATCCGTCATGAAATCGCATTCCTGCCCTTATTTGGTAGATGAAAACAGGCTTTTGAAAAATTGAATTTATTTTGACCTGTTGCATGGCTAGAAAGTAGCTGCAGCACAGTGTCCTTTGAATAGTAATACAGTAACATGCAGGCTTACTCTGTAGCTATCAAAATTTTGCTGCAAGTACGCAGCTCTGTATTGACTTCCAAAATGGAAAGATTTTTTGAAATATAGCAAAGGAGCTCGACATTCTAAAAGCCAAAAAGACTGCTCTGACGTCTCACCTGTTACGTACTGCACACTTCATTCTCTGCCATCTGCATCAAATGATGTAGCTACAATATTCTTTGACCTTTTTTATCTTGGATAGAAGCATGAAACTTACTGCAGATAAGATAGGTAACTGGAGCAGAGGCAATTCTATCTTTCTGGTCATATTTGAAAGTGGAATTTTCTGTCTAGGATGTTTTTTTTTGTTAAGGTGCAAGACTGTTTTCTCTGAAAAAAGTTCTCAGTCACACACTCTTTTGGGTAATTAGAAGCAAGTTCATTCATGTCTCTAAACCTCAGTTTCTGTTTTGCCAAGTGGAGGTGGTTGCACTTTCCTCTCTTTCCCTGGCTTACTTGTTTCTAGAACAGTCTCAAGGGTGGAGGCACCACTTTGAGGTGCTATCACAGAATGCAGCTGTTCACTATCAGTGCCTTACAGTGTGTTGCTGCAGCTGTTGAAAGGTGTTGCTCGTTTTTAGCACTAGTATGGTCATGGTGAACATTGGCCAGGCTCCCATACCTGAAAAGGGAGTGGCACTGGATCCCAACTCATTTTTTGCTGCCATTAAATGACACAGTGAATGTCCTTTTGTGAATTCAAGGTAAAGTCCATCCTGAGTGGTTGTTAAATTGCTCTGGATTAAGAGAGGAAGTTCTTGAAGTCCTAGGTAAGCAGGAAGGGCTGTGAAGTACCTGAAAGGAGGTTGTAGCAAGGTGGGTGTTGGTCTATTTTTCCAAGTAACAAGTGATAGGATGAGAGGAAATGGCCTCAAGTTGCACCAGGGAAGGTTTAGATTGTATATTAGGAAAAATTTATTCACCAAAAGGGTTAACAAGCACTGAAACAGGCTGCCCAGGGAAGTGGTAGAGTCACCATCCATGGAGGTATTTAAAAGATGCTTAGGGACTTAGTTTAGTGGTGGACTCGACCGTGTTAGGTTTAAGTTGGACTCAATGATCTTAAAGGACTTTTCCAACCTAAATGATTCTATAAATATCAATTGCAGAAGATGAGGTCTGGGGTATTTCTTAGCTGAATGGTATCATACTGGAGGGCATATGTGCCTTGGAGATGCCATTTGCTTTCTGACTGGCAGAGGAGGTAACATGCTACACAACTGCTACCCTCTGCTCACTAACTGCTTTTGGAGGAGAATGACTTAAAAACACAGTCTAGCCTATGTTGCAATGTGGCCAAAACACAGATTTCATTTGCATGTCACATTTGTTTTGATTGAATTAATTTCTTCCTCATTCATTTTTGCATATATGTCCCAATGGCCTGAATTTTGTCACTTGTATCAAGGAGATAATTTATCTGGTAAAAAAAAAAAAAAAAAAAAGTAGTCCCTTGAAAAGACTAATAGAGGGCATAGGTGAAAGGCTGTGTGCTTTCAGCTTAAATGGGTTTCTGACTGCATTGCATATTTTGGAGTGCCGTCTGACTAGACAGACAGCAAAGCAGACAGGGAGTTGTAATGAGTAAAGGAAATAAAATGAGTCGTTTTACTGAGCAGTACAGAGTATTTCCCAGGGTCTGATTGGAGGGGAAAAATAAGTTTCCAACCTGACAGTCATCTCAAGCAGACCAAACTTAAGTATTTGACAAAATTTGATTACTTTTAAGGAAGGGTAGTTATCAAGGAAAAAGGGCTTCTGCTGTGTCTTGCAGCTTTTCCTCAGCAATGCGCTGAGCCAGTGGGAGCTGCACAGTGTTGCTGTTGTTCTCCTCTGCTTGGGAGAGTCTGGCCATCCTGCTCAAAGCCTGGAATGATGAAGACATGAGATCCAGGAAAATAAAGCAAGCTGCAGCTGATCCTGAATAATAAAATTGTCCCTCCACATAATCATTTTTATTATGGGTTTCTCAGTGTTTTTTGAAGGCGGCAACTGCTATTATTCCTATTTCATAGATGGAGAAGTGAGGACAGTGACAGATGCTGTGATTTTTGCTAAGAAAGATTGGTCCAGATGATTCTTGAGGTCTCGTCCAACCTCTATGATTTTCCTATTGCCATTGAGCTGAAAATGTCCTCACTGGGGGAGAGGAAGAAAAAGAAAATAAAAATACAGTGGAGGCATCTGCCGGACTTATACAGTACAGCTGTTCATTATGAAAATCATGTCACAGCTTAAACAGCTCTCAAATCATGAGGCATTCACAATAATGGTATGTCCACTGGTGCTGTGGTGACATTAGTGTATATCTGCACACAGTTTTTGTCCTCGTAGCAGTAGTAATAAGCTTTTGCTGTGGACCTAATTACAAAAATAGTTATATTCATTGATTGCTCCTTTTCTTTTCTGACTGTGATACCCATAGGACATTGTTACAACTGCTGCAATTAAGAAAGTGGGGCTTCATATATTTATTCTGTTTCAATAAATTAATTTATAATAGTGAAGAAAACTTTCTCTTGGCCAGACAGGGACACTGAGAGACTATTTTCTGCCCTCTGTTTAGCAAGTGGATGGGAATATGCCACTCCTTACTCTAACATTTTTGGAAGGTACCCAAATTAATCTCTGATAGATGAAAACACATTAGTTAGACAAGCAGGTGTCAGCTGTATTCCTTATACCAGAATACTCTGTATAACGGTGTTTATTTGCCCTTTACTGGTCCTGTAGTGTCATGGTAGCTGAGTGGTAGGGATATGGTTGCTTCTCAGAGGCATTGCAAAACCATGAAAAAATACTTTGTGTTTTAACAATCTAAGGCAACCAGAAGATCATTAGGTAGAGCAAAGACACTAGTCAGTTTGGGGTGGGAAAGGAAGCAGAAAGAATAACTGTAATAAGAGCTTGTTTCCCCCTAGATAGGCATGCTTTGTCCTTCTGTCATTATCAAGTAATTACATCTTTTGCATGTTGGAGGAGCAGCTCTGAAAGAGAATAGAGAGGATTTACCAGTAGTTCTGGCTGGGTAAATTCATGAACACAACATGTGGATTCTCTGGGAGAGACACATTGATGCAGATGATGCATGGCAGAGTTGAGTCAGCAGCTTGGCCTCGGTCTCACGGAAATGAAAATAATTGGAGAGAATGGAGGTGAGCCTCCTGTGGTCTTCCTGGTGATCAGATTCAGGACTGTTTAATCTCATCTTTAGTCTTGGAGAAATGAAAGAGACCCAGTGTGACTTTGTCCATACTGACACAGCAGCTGTGATCATTGTGGGAAGAGCAGGGAGGGAAAAAAAATCACAGTAACAGAAGTGGCTTAAAATGTCTTTTTCAGTTAGGATCTGGAAATACAGGGAATGAACTGAAATATCAGTTGGTTTGGTTTTTTTTGTTTTATTTTCTCAGCTATAGCAGTGGGAGAGGGAGGTTGATAGAAGAGGCAGTTGCAGAAGTCAGTAGTAGTTACCACTTGAGAGCCCTGACTCGCTCAGACCCGCCACAAGCAAAAGAGAGGAAGAAAATGTGTGCATTGTGGATAAGAGTGAAATAAAAGCTCAGGGAAGAAGGAAGGAAAACTGATTTCAGCAGTGATGTTCATTTCAGTGATGTAGTCTCTAAGAGTTTTGAAGGCCAGGGCTAAGAAAATTATCTCTATATACTGGTTGGGGAACAAAAGAGAAAATAGCAACTGCCCCTCTTACATTTAATAAATGTAATGCTTTTCTTGAAAGCTCGCCATGTTTTTTCCCCCTTTTATTGACATGACTTTCTTAACATCAGTTTATGATACTGAATGGTTTTGGTTTTTTTTCAATTATGATGTTTTAAAAATGTGTTCCCTAGGCTTTCTGAAAATAATATAACTTGTGTAAAATCTCGTGTTGGAAATTTGGAAAGAGAGAAGCATAATTTTTTTAATCCCTTTTGGAGGGTTTTGGCCATCTCTATTAGAATTTTAGTTCCCTGGCCTTTTAGCCATCTGTCATGCCTGTTGTGTTTCTTTAGCACTGTGTTTCTACTTATGACACTTTTCCTCTGAGGAAGAAACCATTTGTTCAGAATGCTACTGTGGGATGCTAAATTTTCACACAAAACAAGGACCCTTTTTGTAATTGATTCCTTCTTCTGTGATCAGGTAAAGGCTTATAGTGTCCTGAGTTAGTAAAATTTTGCTTAAAACTTTCAATGAAGAAATTGCACAGCTCTTGGTGATCCCTGACAGATAGAGCTGGCTAACAAGAAGTCCAAATGGAGGGTTCAGATTTCTAGGTCTGATGTTATGTTCCAGAAATATCTGGAGAGTCAGCCTATTAGAAGCAGTAGGATCCTTTCTATGGCTTGTGTAAAATTATATTTTTAATGAGAGGGAATGCAGTTTGATATCAGTGAACTTGTAAGAACAAAAATAAAATTAATTCATTAAAAGTGCTTTCAAAAACTTGCCATCTTGTTGAAAGCAATGTTCTCCCATGAAACATTTTAATTTTGGCAAAACATTTTTGAAAAATGAAAGAAATGTTCTATCTATATTTGTTTGGACTGGCCATTTTCTTGAGTCTTAAGTCAGTCTAAACTATGCTCAGCACTATAAGGCAGAATTGTTATACCCAGGAGTATCTGTTACCAACTTGAACTATTAATTTGTGTCTGGAGAACTACAAACATAAAATATCCACAGTGTGTGTTTGCCTTAGCCTGATGTGAGAGACAAACACACAATCAACTATGAAAATATTGAAGGCTAGGGGAACTATTATCCACAACTTCACTAATTACTTTAGCCTATTTACTTGAGCAAAGCTAGACGGGACATATTAATTGATCATTAGTTTTGACTTCTTCCTCATTTACATTTTAATAATTTTCTTCAATCATGCAATTCTTGGTTCCCTGCTTATTTTTATGGCATTGGCATAACTTGCTGGCCTTGATACTCATTTTTCTGGCCCTTAATGATGTCCATGTTGAAAAGAGACCATAAAGTTGATTACATACTGAAAAACATAGTCCCTGAACTGCACACTGCAATTTTTGAAGAGAAGTGTTTGACTTGGGCTTATCAGAAGAGTCATGCTGTGATTTTTTTTCCTTTTAAGCTAACTATTTGAATTTGTCTTGTTATTATGGGGACCCTGTGCTGAACATAAATGCTGATTTTAAAAAGTAAACAAAGTCTCCCAAATACAATTTCAGCCTGCTAGAGTTTTCTCACTTCTCCCTAGCTAATCTGCAGCAATTAACAGTTATACTCAATTTTATTCTTTTTTAAAATTTGCCACTATACTGCTGAATAAATTGCTGCTTACCCAACTCCTTCCAGTACTGGCTCACCTTGGAAGCAGTTGCCTGTTCCCTACCAGCTGCTGCTTGACAGCTTCCCCTCCCCTGCATGGAGGGAGAGCATCACTGGAGCTGTTTCCGTGTGGTGTGTCCCCTCTCTCCCCCCTACAGGGAAGCAAAGGAGAGGATGGAAAAAAGAAAAGCTGAGAAGTACCTGTTAGTTGAAACTCCCTGATTCTCTATCTTTTTGCCATACAGAGCAATCTGCCAGCTGCAGTGTGTCATGTGTGTTGGAGCAGGGACCTGGAGGCTGGTGCTGAGATGCTGTCCCTGCTACAGAGCCATCCTCCTATGGCTGAAATGCAGGGAGTTTTATTCGGTAGGGTTTGGGGTTTCCTACACTACTTTGAACTAACATGTGAGCACACAGACTCAGACCACTGGTATCCACTGTTTGGTGTTGCTGATGCAGCTCCCAAAATTTCGTGACTATATCACAAGAGAATACCAAGTCCTCACAGGAAAGTCAAAGGAGTAAGAGAAATGAGCACACAGTTTTGCTTTGGGCAGGACTGCAGTAGCTATGGGACTCTGAATTAATACGGGCGTGTTCTTTTTGGTACACTGATCAACCCATCCACGCCCTGCCCTGCTACTTCCACCAAGAGTAAAACATAATTTTATTACTTAAATTGACCAAAGAAGAAAACTTGGTGTTTCATCATTATTCTAGTAGATTTTCTTTAATAAAATTGTTCTAAAACATAACCATTGTTAGAAATGAGATTAAGGCATGATTTTTTAGTCAGAGATAGTATCATTTGGCTGAGCAATCAGTTGTTATAAGTAAAGGTTCTTTCTTTCCTTAAACCTTGGCTCACTTTTAGGCTCAGACTGCTAAGGCGATAGTAGTAGTTATGTTTGAATTGAACATAGCATTTCTTTGGTCCGTGAAGGTGAAACTAAATGATGAAGATCAGCAAGTTGGCTCCAGTCTTTGTGCTGTGAGGAGAGTTTGGGGATCTTTACCCATAAGGAAGTATACAGAGAAATGTACGTGATGTCTATGTCTACTTATAGTATTCAGGAAGGAAAAGTAAGGTGAATAAAGATTTATTACTAGATAGAGAAATAACATTACAGTGGCAAGGTAGCCAAGACAAAGAAATAAATTACTGCTTTTGAAAACTGCAGTAGTCAGAGTGGAAAGCAGGTAATGAGAAGTTGGTACCTGGAAGACATTTGGGTGAGATCAGAGAAATATCAGGTGCAGGTGGCCTGGGCAATTAATTGGAGAAGCTGGGAAGAGTTGTAGTACCTGCAAATAGATATTGTTGGATTAGCTCCACTCCCCCACCCCACACCCCCCACTGTAATGGTGATCATGACTGATAGAGAGGACTTGAATGTTCAGAAAAAGTCCAGAAAAGATGGAAACCACAGTAAACGTCATATAGCTGTAATGGAGATTAATGATACACTAAATAAATGAGAGCTAGTGATATGCATAAGATAGGATTCATATGACTCAAAACTACCTTGAAGGAGTATGGAAAACACTCTTCTGGTTTGTGTCAACCCAAAGTTGGATGTGATTTAGTTAGAAGTCCTTGTCGTGTTATGCATGAGGAAAATATAATGAGGCGATCTCTCATTATAGAAAGAATTATCTTTCCAAATTTAGATTAGAAAGTAAATGGTGCTAATAATAATAGGGGCTAATTATTTGTGGATTTCATTTCTTCACTACCTACCATAGGACTATAAAAAGGTGATGCTATTTTAGAATTTAATTTTGTATGGCTTTACAGCTTATCCTTAAAGCTCATCCTTAAAAATAAATAAGATGATTCAGTTTAGATTACATAGAATCATGAACATAAATCTAATCAAGCTTTTCAATTTTCAAAGTTGATTTTTAAGAAATTAAATAAACTGGTGATGTGTGTTGGACCAATGCAAGATTTTTAGTAAAGGTTTCAAATCTATTTGTATAAAAGTAAAAAAAAAAAAAAAAATAAATTGTTTCCTCAAGAAAAAAGAGGGGGAAAAAAGTCTGTGGAGAGGAATTCCATATCTAACTGGGGATCACCCCACTAAAGTACTATCAGGAGCTTGCAGGAATCTAAGAAAAGTAGTGTCCTGGAAGTCCAGAAGAGTCAGATTGCTGAGATTTACCAGAAATTTAGCTGACTTAAATCTTGCAAAGAGAATGAAAATCAAATCTAGATATTTTTTTTTTTCCTCTAGTCCTGCAAATAAAGACAACACAGGAAATATGTATGTGTGCAAGGGAAGAGGGAACATTTTACAGTTGGAAGATTACAGTTCACAAAGGTCTGGCTCCAAAAGTGTGTGAGCATTTGCCTTGGTTTTCAGTATGGCAAAACAAGTAGGACATGGAAACATGCACCAGATGGTGAATGAGAAAGAGACCTGGAGAAGCAGAAGTTTCTGCAAGTTTTACAGAGGTAAAACTCCTAAGAGCTGCATAGTCTTTAACTTCTCTTTTACAGAGAAAACTGTGTTTCCATCTCAGAGTACTGTAAAAATGGCACTTGACATTTCAGATTCATTAAGACTGTTAAAACATGCATCAAATACTTCCTGCTGTTGTACAACTGGAGCATAGCAAATATAATATTTATATTTAAGAAGGGAGAAAGAAACAGATCCAGGTAACTGCAGACATGTTCATCTGCCCTCAATGGACTGCAAAATAGAAGACATTTGGAATAAGAGAATAAATTAAGAAGTGGAGGTAAATATTAAGTTTCATTAAACACAGCATGTGTTTACTGAAAGGAGACTGATCTCCCAAACTAGCTCATTTAAGAGCTGATTTTGTAGACGTGACTAATCTGGGACTAATCAAAGTGTAATTTATTAAAGTATTTGTTGTGGGACTTGAGAAATTATTCATTCAAGCAGGAAAAAAGAAGAATTAATGCCAAAGCTAGTTCTAACATGGGTAAGGAGCTTAAAGAGGACTCAAAATGAGCAGTGTTGTCAAATGAAATGATGGTCTATAGGAAATTCTTAAGTCTGCTTTTGGGCTGCATTTTATTTCATGATCATGGGATGAAAATGACAGTGTACTAAAAGACGAAACAGGAAGTCATAGTTATGCTCAAAGTATTGTTTATGGGTAAAGAGGAACCATACCTTTTATATATACACTTATATAAAGTAAAAAATTTATTGTTAGTGTAATTGAAATCTTAACAGTCTAGTCCAAGGATGTAGATGTATTTATTACAGAAAAAGAATATGTGTATGCAGCTGCTATAATAGTAATAACTGTACCACCACCACCACAGTTAAAATTGTTACAGATGCACATAGATTCAAGTACTTTTCCTAATGTTATGCTGACCCTTCCCCAGATCCTCTCGGCTCTAAGGTTTGTGGTTTTATTATGATGTTGGTGGTGGTGATGGTTATGGTGATTTGTTGTCATCCGGGGTCCTCGGTCAGGAGGATGTTAGTGTTGATGATTTCTTCTTCCTCACTTTAGGATTAACTTGGGGTGGCTTTTTTTATGTTTGCTAACGTGCTTTTATGCCTTTTTCTTTCTTCATTGGTCTTCAGCTCTGTGTCATATCCAAACATACTATATATGGCACCTTTTAGGTATGTTGGAAACTGTCTCTTGTTTCTCTTTCTTACTCCTATATCTAGTTTTTTCCAGCTCCAGGTCTTGCATTTCTTTATCTGACCATGAGTTAGTTGTTTATAGCTGGGGGCTCTCCGTTGTCAAGCCTGTGCCACATCTTGTATCTCCCATACCTGTACTCCTCTACACTGCACCTCATGTCTCCGCTTCTCAAGACCTTTGCTAAGATACCAGTCCTGTATTTCTCTGTAGCACATTATTATAATAGAGTCATAAAACCTGGGTGGCTCTATACAACGGCAAAGAAAAATATATCAAACTAGCCATAGCTAATGCTATAGAAATTATTGCTGTTGCTGCTAAACCAAATGTGGCAAAGGTACGAATGGGTCAAGGAAAGCTCAGACAGAGCAAGTCTTGACAAATCTCAGTCTTGAGGCCTTGCAAACTCACTACAAAGCCTGTGGCCTGTCGTTAGCAATAGGAATACATGCAGTATTGCAATACATGCAAGGTAACAGCATTATCAACACAGCGGATGTTTGGCATGTTGTACTGGTAGAGCTGGAGGATATGGATGGGTTAAATCATATGAGAAAACCTGATAGTTCAGAGTGGGAGATTACACTCATATGGACTAATAATAAAACACTTGCTTCTATAATCTGGGACCTTGCCAGCTGCTTTGGAAAGAACAGATGAAGGGAAGGGCTTGTGAGTAATAGTTATTAACAGCAAAAAAGCCACCTGCAAAAGGCATATGTGATCCTAGGATGTGCTACATATGTTAGCTTCAGTAAGGCTAGGAAAAATAAACACTTGCTCGCCAATAGAGCTTCATCTGAAATTGTCTGGTTTGTTCTGGGTGCTTGTGTTCAGGAAAGACTTGTTCAGATGTGAGAAATGGAGAACCTGCATATGAGTTAATTGCATGAGTGCAGAATTGCTCCAGTGAGCTCACTGAGATCCAAAGGTCTAAGGAGCACAGCATGAGAACACCTGGGCCACCTTGGGCTGCCAACTTGGATATGAAGGAAGCAAACTGCATTTGCAGGGCCTTGGGTTGGAAGGAGTAAGCTTTCTCTTGGGCTGTTAGACAAAGCCTGGCACTTCATGAAATTGTCTGTAGTGTTTCTGGACTGAACGGAAGTGTCTACATGCTACTGTGCCTCACTATGTAGATACTGGTTTGTGTCTCTGGCAGAGCTGGGATTTGTGTGCTGCAGCCCATAGCATAGATATTTCCTGAAGGAGTCGGTACACTTAGTCATGTGGACTGTACTCATCACAGCAAACGAATGATTTAATGTATCAGGTTCAGAAGAGATGAGTGTGACTGTAAAATCAGGCCAGGGGTAGTGAGGGATTTGGAGTGGGAGGCTCAAGCTCCACTTAGAAGGTCCCATAAAGTGTGCAGCCATAGCGTTTCTGCCTGACTCTCTTTATGGTGCTCAACATGAAATTGAGCCCATGGATGGATGGTTGATGGAAATCATTAATTTTCTGATTGCCTGCCATTTAAAAATTTTCCTTTAATTTTTTACTCCCAAGCAGAGAGTGACTGTGAAATCAACTTTAAGACTGAAGGAATTCCTTTGCCTCATTTTTGTTGGGAGAAGCCACTTGCTATGGTGCATCTCAGCTGGGCTTCCCTTCTCACCTTATTGCACACTTCATGTTTTCCCAACACTCTATATTTCAGTGTTTAACTGTCATTAACTACTTCTCCTCTCATTCCTATTTTGGTGCTCTTTTCAAGATTACTCACTCTCATTTTCTGATCTTGTTCCAGTTTACCATTTAAACTGTTCCAAACTATCTTTCTCTGTTTTTACCTTTTCTTCTTCTAAAGTTTCCTGGAGCTCACCCCCTCCCCTCAAATGTTTCTTTTCTTTCCTTTTATTTTGTCTTTTCCTGTTGGTTGTGAATACCACTTCTATTTGTTTAAATGCTGCTGTCTTGTTCTGTTTAGGGGCTCTTACACAGGATTTTAGAAATATTTTCCGTTCATGACACATGAATTACTTGTTACCATTGGTGCAGATAGAAAGGTCATTACAAAAATCACAATGTTAAGGAGGAGCCCATCTTATATCTCACGAAACACTTGAGTTTTTTATTGCTATTAGCAGTTTTGTCATTTCTTTAAATCAAAGGTTGAACTGGAAATGTTATCACAGAATCTAATGAAAAGCAAACATTGGCACCTTAGAATTTTGAAAAAATAAACCAAAAAAGAAAAAGATATTTGCAGTGGAATATATTGTTTTCAAAAACAAGTCCAGTCTGACAAGTTTTTTTCTTCATCCATATTTTTAATGGCCAGCTGAAATATTTGCAAGGAAAACTGAAGACTGAACTCAATTGTTGATAGTTGGTGTGGTGATTTAGGCCCTGTCGGGACCTGAGACCATGCCACCGTTGTCCTTCCCCTACCCTCGGACCGGACAGGGCAGGGAGTGAGATACAAACCCTGGGGTGGAGATAAGGAAAAATTGAATACAATAGTGTAACAAATAATAAACTGAACAACAACAATAAGCAGAGATATACCACAAGGATAGACCAGCAAAGGGGAGCAACGACGAACAAAAGCTGTCGCTGCTCTTCCCGCACTTGGGCGCCCGGACCTGACGTCAGCATGGTATTGAATAACCCATCTGGAGCTCCCTCCCCACTGCTGGGGAAACTTAACCTTATCCTAGCTGAACCAGGACAGGTGGGATTTTCTGGACTTCTGAAAAATATCTAATATTTAATGGGTACTTTATATAAGCTGTATGTAATTTTGTGGGCGCATCTGCCCTTGCTGATCTATCATGTGCAAAACAATTATGCAATTTTCTGTTGTCACACTGGTTGCGTCAAATCTGAGGTATGGCAAGGCCTCCATCTGTACAATATGGCTTTTCACTTGTTGGTAGTTAATAGCAAAGGCACTTCAGGAAGCAGTTTGGTGCTCTCTGCCAGAGGGAGATATATGTGTATATATATATCTATATCTGTAGGTTTAGTGTTTGCCTTAGACAACTTGGCAAGTGTTTTGGCTGTAGGGAGACTTCAAGTCTTAGGAAAACATCCTATATTAAGGCTTTATGGGATTTTGTTTATAGGGCTTCTGGAACATTTCAGATTCCAAAACCCAACTATTTTCCCTGCCTGTTTTGCTGAAAATAATGGCAATCAGATTTGAATTTGAGTCTCTGTCAATTTAGTATAAGGCAGCTTCCCAAGAAACAGCTATCCATGGCTCCTGGTGGCTGCCAGAAACCCATGGGGTGCATATGATCACACCCCAGGTCCCCGGGGTGGGCAGCAAGGATGTAGGAGGGAGGCCCAAGTCCCCTCTTGCGTGCGGTGGCATTCTGTGCAGCAAACTCACTAGTGCTGCCTTGCTTCAGCTTCTGACATCCCCAGACAGCACACTGGGACGGTGTCTTGAGATAAGTATTTGTGTCTCCTTCCGTATGTGTTTCCAACGAGCGCTTAACTCCCTCCTTCAACAAGGGATTCTGGTGAGTCATTTGTAAGACAGGAAGTGAGAAGATAAATTGTAGTGAAAATGGGATATGAGGTAAGGTGCAATGCTACTGATGGTGAAGTCTCTCCAAGGGAATGGGTCTGAGAGGGGAAGTTTGGTATCTTAACAGTATTGCAACTGTGTTTGATTATGGAGAACTAGTTTGAAGTAAGTGGAATAAAAAGTCAGGCTGCTTTTTTTTTTTTTTTTTAATGGCTTGTTTTATTTGTTTATTCATTTCATTTTCTGTAAAACGTGAGGGGCTCCAAGTGGAAACATGTAGCAGAAGAAAGGAAAAAAGAAATCCAAGCTCACACAGGACTCGTGTGCTCTAGCTTTGGGCTCTGAGTTCAGTGGAAACACTGGTGGTTCTTTCTTCATGATGGGAAATGGTACTTTCTTTTGAAGTAAACCAAACTGGTTCTAATAACAGATCTTTCAGACATCTGAATGCCAGGTCTCTTGCAGTCTTCACATGAACTTTATTTCAGCAAAACTATTAGCTTTTCTCATCTGGCTTCTAGCATGGTATTAAAGCTGGATACTCAAAAGTCTCAGTGTTTGGGATTCCTCTCCTGTTTTCATGCCAGTTGCAATTATGTTGCTTTTGAGCAAGAGGTTGCCAACAGGGAATATGGAGGAGGGCCAAATTAAATTTCAGATAGATTTTGTTCTTTGTTCACGGTGAGAATTATTTCTCCCCCAAGGCTGCTGTACTCAGCAAAATGAGATCGGGTTGCCTCTAAACTCTCTGTAACATCAACCTAGTTGAGTTTTTAAGGCCGTCTTAGTGGCCAGTACTGTTGACACCTCCTTGGAGGGCTGATGTAGCATGAATCTCATGGCCCTGGTTTGGAAAAAAAAAAAAAAGCTGGAGAAACTTTCCATCCAAGCAATCTCTACTCCACTGTCTTGGTACCTGGCAGCCTGCTAGAGAGGTGTCTCTGACAAACAGGGATGTTGCTTATTTTTAACGTGTATTTGTTATAGCCCTGCTTTCAGATAAACAATGCCAAAATTAGACAATGCAAAGTATAGCGAAGTGAAAGGGAAATATGTGTGTAAGCCACTGAAATCAGCCAGCTCTGAATGACTTTTGGTGATTGGCTAATAACTGATGCTTCTCCATCAAGCAGAAGAGACAGCTTACAGGCCCATCAGGAGCCTCGATTCTCTGACAGGTTTCTAGAAGATGAGCAATAATTCCTGAACTTCCAGTGGCAAAAATCATCCATAACATCAGTGACATAGATGAGGGATTTGGTACACAGGCTGGAAGATAATTGTTAAAAATATTTGTATTGTCTCTGGAATTAATAGAATTGCCCATTCTGCCAATGGCTAATTAAATTTGCCCTGCCTCTGTCTTGTGGCCCTGAAGCAGAGCTTCCCAAAAATGGTGTAGCAACACTTTAGATGGGGTCCCACTTTTTGCAGTCTAACCAACCTTTTTTTTCTCCTCTCTCCTGTTAATCCCCAGAATGAAACAGCAACAACAGCAACGTCGAATGTTCACGGCTGCCCTCCTGGCACTTGTTTTCATTCTGGCAGCTGTGAGTACCACTGAGGCTGGCAAAAAAGAGAAACCAGGTAAGGTCCAGTGTAATTCAGAGCTAATCCCTGAGATAGATTGTATGTTTGGGAGAATGTCAAATGCTTCTGGTTTTGTTATGAAATTCAGGTCATTTGTTAACCTTTTGACATACGGGGTAGGGATTTGTGGCTGTGACGTGTTATTCTGGGTTAAATAGGAAAATAGAAAGTATTTTCCATGAAAGCTGTCAGTTTGACAGCCTGAGAGACTGGAGTCCTTAGTTTGTCACAGAGTGGGTATTGCAAGGCAGCTTAAAATTTGCTCTGGGAATGCTTGATTTAGGGAGAACCAAACAGGAGTGATGAAAGAGCAGTTATCGTGTCGCTTGTTCGGTGTTGTATATGACAATGCTGTGTGATGTGGAAATCTTCTGACAAAGAATTGAACTAACTTGATGCTACAGATAGACAGCCAGACATCTAGCAGTAATTGCTCTCTGTCAGTAATGAACTCAGACCTCATTATAGGAGAAACAGGCCTGGGGTGAAAAATTCATATCTATCAAACTCAGTTTTGATGGTTTTTAAGGAACATATATTTTGGTGTTTTTCTTAAGCTCTTATTATTTACAGACTACTTACACACCAGTTAATATGACCTGTAAGTCTATCAGAATTAGTGTTCCCATTAAAAAAAAAAGGTGTGGCTATATGGAAATACAAGAAAATGTGAACATAATTATACAAGAGCTAGAAGGAAAATAATTCTATATCAGGTTATTTAAAGTTGTGATGTTTTGATGGCCTAACTAATTATTTTTGTGAACCCTTGGGTTTGATAACATTGCTGTCTTTTTTCATCAGACTTGGGTTTAAGGATTTAAATGAAATCATGATACTTACTTTTGTCCCTAAGCAGCAAACCTGCCAGTATTAAACAGCATTTTTGAGTACCCTTCTCCATAGTTTTTCCTTCACCTTTGGAGCATTGGTCATGTTCTGACATAAAATGTGGCATGGTATACCAAATGAAAAGTTAATATCCCACAGCTGTTCCCTGGAGATGCTCAAACCCTCTGATACACAACATCAATGTATACATTTTTAACCTGTAGAGCGTGTAGTGCTTCAGTTGAAACTGAAAATATTTGCATGCCATCAGCTACTGGAGACAGAGGAGTGTTCTGTCTGAGTGAGCTCTTCTGCATGTTTTAGTCACTGATTCCTGAGGGTTTCTAGATGGTTCTCCATCCTGAAGATGAGAATCCACTTGAGAATACCTAAGTGGACTAGTAGACATGATAGTGGGTCTGAATTTAAAGGATCCACCCCACTTTGGAGTCATAGAGGCTGACCTGTCTCTGCAGAATTGTGAAGAGGATTTTGAAGCAGTTGTTTTATGAAGGTCTTCCTTATTCACCCTTTCAGATGCTGTGACTGTTTAGTGAAGTTTGGGGAACTTCTCCATAGTCTGTGGGTATTGACCACTTCTCTTGCTTGGGTTTGGTTCCTTGTCTTCATCCAGAGAAAAAAGTGAAGAAGTCTGACTGTGGGGAATGGCAGTGGAGCGTCTGTGTGCCCACCAGTGGCGACTGTGGTCTGGGGACACGTGAGGGTACTCGCACTGGAGCTGAGTGCAAACAAACCACCAAGACTCAGAAGTGTAAGATTCCCTGCAACTGGAAGAAGCAATTTGGAGGTAAGCATCACACTCTCAAAAGATTTGCTTTCGTTTTTACTTAAGTGTGGAGAAGGAAGCAGATGTCTTGGTGAAGGGGACTACTTCTGTATAGAACATGTAAGGCATCAGAAGGCAGCTTCTTCAGAGCAAAGCAGCTCTTCTGCAGAGTCCATGTAACCTACTTATTGTAAACTCAGTGTTCCAGCACTGTGTTTAAGTCTGCTCTCCTGTGGTGTACAACCCTATTTAAGGTAGCAATGTAAGTGTCATGTGTCCACTCACAGCTGTGAATCTCTGCAATGGTTACCACAGGCATTATGTGACCTTGCGATGTGTGATTTGCAGCATGGAGTATGGTTGGCTTACCAGTGTGTGCATTGAAAGAAGTGAATGAAGACCAGTGTATTTCATCTATATTATTCAGTTGAGAAGGTTCATCTGTAATAGTTCAGAAAGATACGTCAGATCTGTCTTGGACAAGGTGTCTGTCCAGGACTCAGCTCTGATTGCTCTTGCAAACTTGGCTTTATTCTAATGAACAGCTTGTATAGCTTTGACATCATTGTGACCTTGCTAAGGCAGTAGTTATCAGTGTAGCAGTTTCAGACTTGACAAGTTCATAGTTTCACATACATTTTTGAAACTATTCAATCCTTATTTGGTAACCTTTGGCATCACACTACAACTATATAGAAAGTGAATGACATTTCCCACAGCTGTTTCTTTCTTTTTTTAATATATCGATATATTGTTCACAGTTAAATGTATTTGCCTTTATATGACAATAATACAATACCCATGCAAAAGCAAGAGGATTCAGTTTTTAAGTATTGGGGGGGGGGACGACATGGGGGATGGGGACAGACGGCACGGGACTGTAATTATAACTGCAAATCATCTGTATATTTTTCTTGGGATTCTTTTTTTCAGTTGCATGATCCTTTTGTGTGCAAGCACTGGCTATCCATGATATCCTATTAGACTCATAACATTTTTGTTTTCACACTCAGTCATTCTGGTTTAAATATTGCCATTTATTTACTCATTGCAGCGGAGTGCAAATACCAGTTCCAGGCTTGGGGAGAATGCGACTTGAATACTGCCTTGAAGACTCGAACTGGAAACCTAAAGAGAGCCCTTCATAATGCTGACTGCCAGAAGACTGTCACAATCTCGAAACCATGTGGGAAGCTTACCAAACCCAAACCTCAAGGTAAATTCCATTTTCTGAAAGTTGCACACCATTTAAATCCCTGGATTTGTGATGTCCTGTGTCCTTCAGTGGGTACTCAGTAGTACAGGAAATTGTACTTTCATGACCTTTCCTCAGTTCTGCACTGCTCCTATCTCCCAGCTATCAGGCAATCAATATTCCCGAGTTGTGTAGTCAATGCAGTCTCACACACAAGAAGTGAGCTGAAGATTAGGGCTCCAGTTCTAACTTTAGACCACCTGTATTGCTATCAGTATGCTGATGCTCACTAGAACTTTAATGCTTTTCATAAATCACCTGTTAATAGGAATAGACCAATAATAGCATGCAAAAATGTTTATTGATAAAACCACCTTTTATATAGGTTTTGTTTGGTGTGGAATGATGACTGGTTAAAAAAGGGACTGCTTTTCTTCTGGACAGGTAGTGTTGAGGGAATATGTGGATGTTCTGCACCCTTGGGATTGTATATTCTTTATCCAAAGATAGCAGTAAGGAGAGTACAGAATGTATATGTCTTATTTAAATGCAAGTGACAGTGTAATTCCTAGTACACAAAAAGTCATATGCCCTGCATTTGTGTTTCCAGGTGTCCCTTAGACAAAATTACTTTCTTTCTAATCATTAAAGCCTTTTAATGTACTCTTTTGTTGGAGTAGCAGGTGTTATGTGTGTAGGTTGATTTATAGTGGGAGCTACAACTGTGAGATCTTGTTTGAGATATCGAAGTAATGTGTTTTAAGTAGATTATACAAGCTATGCTACGATGACCTTTGTTTGCTTAAAACCAGCTATGTTTAACACATTCCAGGTGCTGAATACTTGGATAATTACAAAAATAAATGTGTTTAGGAGTGACAGGTGCAATTGGGATGATCAATTTTCGGATTGTGGATGGTGGTGCACCATTGATCTGAGGAGTACCTGCAGGTGGCCTGCTCTGCTTGTGCAACTGGAGACACGTTTGATGAGGTTGCAGATGTTTTCTCTGTGTGTGCATGCATCCGTCTGCTTTGCAGTCAGTACAGCTGTAACTGGTTTTCCTCGCACACCGTTCATGGAGTTATCAGATAAGGGCTGAGTCTAGAACCTGTGTAGATAATGACAATCTGTGAAGCAGAGAGGATACAACTAGATTTTCAGAGACCAGTTGACTTGGTTGAGTTGGCAGCAATAAACATACTCATTTGGAGGTGGAAGTGATTGGGTGGGAATGCAGGAAGGGCTTTGAGCTGCGTGATTTTATTGTTTATTCCTCTGGGGAGAAGGACTTTTCTGGGGTTTGGGGGATGTTTTTTGTTTGTTTGTTTGTTTTGGTTTTTTTTTCAGTAATTTTCCATGCCTATGTGGAATTTGGAAGTTTATTGAATAAAGCTTCCTATTGTGCTGCCAGAAGGCCTCTGCCACTCAAGCCGCTAGTAGCCCTCTCTCTGCCTTGTTCTGCTCCTGCTGAGTCAGTATATTCTATCAATGGCTGTCAGAAGAGGGGAGAGGGAGACAAAGCAGAGTTGATGCAGCACTATTTTGTGAGAGCAGTGCTGTTGGGTAGTACAGGGTCGTTTTCAAGTTAGTTTTAAAGGTAGAGCTTGTGAAATTGCTGGATTGTAGTTAACTTTAACTGATTCTAGATTTGAGTGAGTTATAGCTGAGACTGAAACTCGGATCAGGACTAACTGCAGCAAACATAGTTGTGTGGTTTGACTTAATTAGGAAACCAGACTTCATTTGATTTGAAGGAATGCAAAAGGAGAAATAGGTACAAACATAGGTTTGTGATCATAATAACTGTGGGCAGAAATTCTGCTCTCCTGATTTGGATTAGAAATCTCGTGGCATCTTTCTGCATGCCACCTGCTAGTTCATCTGCTGTTGGCATTAGTAGGAGCAGCATGCGTGGAAGTCACACAGTCGCAGCCTGCCTGGGCCCTGAGCTAAAGATAAGAAATCCATATTGCAGATCTGTGGGTATAACTACATAGGAGCTACACTGGACAGTATGTTGGCAGCAGTAGGATGAACTAGACTAAGAAATTAGGTCAAGCAGATTAATACTATGTGAAATGTTGTGCCCTGCTGAACTTTCTTTCTGAGTTAAAAAGCTGAGTACTGACATGTTAGTTGGAATGAGAGTATTTCTGCTTTCTCCCTGCGATGCAGGAAATTACAGGTTGGAGGTAAGTCCCCACCCAACATCTAGATAAAGGAAAAATTAAACTGTGTTCAATCTATAGTTAAATAGGATTTTTTTTTTTTTATTTAATTCTTTGGAGACGAGAAATAAGATCTAGATTATTGTCTGAGTATTTGGAATGGACTGCAGGTACATATTAGCCTCCCTTTTCACCCATAGCTTCACATCAGTAGCTCAAGACTACAAGAGAAGAAGCATATGGTACATTATTTGGGAGCAGCATTTTTTTTTCGGAGGGACAGTTCTGTATTGATATGCAGCTAGACCAGTAAATGCTGATCAAGTGCTGTATGTTCCTACTGTGATTACCTGGAGTAGCAGGGCAGTGGTGCTCTGGCAACAGAATAATAAATGAGGGGCTTATTGATTACAGGAATCCATTCTACTGCTAAACAGTTACCTTTCTGGCTGGTGTGTGCTTCAAGAGCCGCATCACTGAATACATCTCTGACAGCAATAGGTTGAGAGTACCAAAAGCAGATGTGAACTGACTGAGAATATTGTGGTGAAAAATACCAGTATATTCTGAAAAAAGGTTGTTTTCATGATTTTTCTAACTCCCTTTCCAGTGCCCTGAATTTTTCCTTCTGTTAGGTCATGTTTGTAACCTCTCCATTACATCTCTTTTCCTTTTGATTTCATTTGTACATGAGGTGAGTAAAAGCCCCTATCTAGCTTCTCCAGTCAATTGTAGTTTTATATATCTTCTGTGACTTTTTGTCACTTGCCATCTTTTGCAGCTGAAACCTCTGACTTAAATTGTTATACAATTAAATACTTATCTGTTATAATAATACTCTCTACTGGACTTGCCTAAATTCCTTCTTATTGAAAAATCATTTTTGAGTTAAAGAGACTGGACTGTACACAGTATTCCAAGCATGTCCTCCACAGATTTCTGCTGAAAAAGAGAATATCAATGTAATACTTCCTTTAGTGTTCATTACACCCACTAAATAACCTGAACATGTTTTTCTTTTCATCACTGCTTGCATGTGGAGCAGATATCTTTATCTGAGACCTTCACAATTGTCCCTCTTACATTTTTTTAAATGTTAATTAATGTGGTTAGTTAAGAACCCACGAAGGTGTGTGGGTAATGCAGGTAATTTCATATAGGCTTGCCCAATGAAGTACAGTGTATCAGATTTTACCTGACACATTTCCTTAGTATGGCTTGGTGTCCTTACCTTCTCCGTTCTTTGAGAGAAATGCAAATAAATTGATGTTATCTGTAACTGTTGCTCTCCTGTTGCTTGTCCACCTTTCCAGGTCATGAACATGTGGCAACTTTGCTGGTAGGATGAATCCTGTGTCTCTCTTCTTTCACCTAACTATTTTGAAGATGACTGCTGTTTCACAGGAGTTTGATCTATGCTTAACAGAAAGGAAAATTATACCTGCAGAAAAATCCCAAGGGTTATCGTATTGCAGATTTGCTGATAAAAATATATTTTGGTTTTTCAGGAACTTCTATGATTTCAGGAACTTCTATGATCTGTGGCAAAACTTCTGCTAAATTAAACCAGGAGATGCTCATTAACCTTGGGAATCAATGCTGCCTTATAAGCTGGTGACCTAAGTGTTCTTACGGATTTGTTTTATCATTAGTCAGCATTCATGGAAAAGTCTTAAAATCTTTTGGAAACAAACAAAAAGAATTGTATTTTTTCCTTATTAGCAACTGCTCTGTCTGATGATGTCTTTTCTCCATAGCTTTGCTAAGGTATTTTCAGATTGGAAGACAATAGCTTGGTCCTGGACTGCTGTGCTAAAGTGTAGTTAACACAGTATGAAAACTGTTGTTAGTTCTTGAATATTGCGCATTTGGATGGAGAGATTGTCAGCAATGTGATAGTGATATTTAGTATACAAATTGTATTTAGTATACAAATGAGGTCATGAGAAAGCCTGTCACAAAGGCTGGAAAGGATGAAAGGATGATTTTATCACAAAATCCCAGTGGAGGCAGCCATCTCTCCTCTAGCACACATAATTGCATATTCTAATCAGTGTCTGCAAGGCCAGGGATGTTCAAGGTCTCCCTAAACTATCTTGACAGATGTGAAAGACTCAGGCACTTCTGTTGAGTGGCTGCTCTAATGGCCAACTTGCACTGAAGAGCAGAAAATGCTTCTGACATACTCCATCTGGCCTACTTCACGGCCACCCAAACTTGATTGATGGTTGTTCAGGTTCCAGCCAGCCAGAAAGTAAAAGAATGAGGTATTGTCAGGATTCAGGAAACATTTTGCTTTAACTGCTGAGAGAGGAGGAATTTATTTTTATTGAGTTGGGTTGCCTGATAGGCTTTATTTCTTTTTTCACTTTGTCATTCTCATTCTTTCTCTCTCTCTCACCATAAATCTTATACTTTTAGCCATTTATTAAGACAAAATTAAATAGAATAAGCAGTCTGCTGCTCTTTCTGCAATGTACTCTTAATTTTTTGAGTTATGCTTTTTTCTGATAAATTTTTCACCCAGCTGTATTTAGTTCTTTTTAATAAATCTCCCTTCCCAGCTTTTTATCAATTTACAGCACATCTGATCTATGAGTTACTTTATCCCAGTTCAGCTCAGTCCTTGCCACATAGAAAAACAATTCCAACTAAGGCTGGCAAACTTGAACACTGCTTACACCACTGTTGTCTAATAATTGGGGTGGTGTCCAGAGATCACATCCTCCTACATGCAGTGTTTGGAAAGGTTTCTCATATGAAGGCAAGACCTACCCAAGTTGTTAATGGCTGTAATCTCTTTCCTGTAATGCAGATCAGGTGTGGCATTTGAGAGTCTAGCAAGCTGTCAGTGTAGTTCCCTGTGTTTGGCACGGTATGAGTGCCAATGCAGTGGAGGAAAGACAATGCTTCATCTGTTTTTAATAATTTCATATCGTTTGAAGAGCTTTACTTAAGAATTTAGTGCAATATGAATAATCTGCACTACGCTGTTTCTTTTATCTAGCAATCTTTACAGGTAGCATTTAGCTAATCCTCCTATCACTCCTTGGCGCAGAGAAAGTACAATTTAAAGAAAAGTGATAATTGAAAGTTGGAAAGGTTGAATGATTTTTCAGGTTGACACAGTATCAATGACAGATTCAGGTACTCAGATAGGAACTGTTGTCTCTTGGCTCCATGCTCCAACTAGAGGCTGCTGCTCCCCTTTTTTCTAGTCTGCAATTGCAATTATTAGAATGTGATGGTTTACTTCAAGATGAGTGTCTGAACTGCAGTCTTTAACTAGGGTCTTTGACTTTGAAATTAGTAATTTCAGTAGATTTAAGACAGCATTTGACACTGATTTACCTTGTGTCTTTTTAGGGAGCTTGGTGTCAAAACATAGAGTTGTACCGTTCTTCATGGGTGGGTATATCCCCATCCTTACTTTGGTGCCAGGAACAGAAAACAACATGATTTTTTGAGCACTACAGTGGCAGCCTTGATTTCTGCCTGCAGAGAGGACATTTTACAGTGCACTGCCAGGACAGACTGACTGTGCTTTGGTAGGATGATCTGGCTACTGGCTGTTGCAAGGAGCCGACAGTGATATCTGAACGAATTGCTTACCTGAGAAGCAGCTATTCAGACAAACTTTGTGCTGCTCTGATGAAAAGGACCACCTGTGGCCCACTCCATTTTGCACGTTGGGCAGTCTGCGTTTTCTGGGTTGTCCTCCTTCAACTTTGCCTTTGTGCAGCAACAAAATGGTTTTGAAAGGTAACTGGAGGGGACACAGGGGGAGAAGAAATTGCTTGTTAGGACTGTGATTTTGTTCTGTTTGAAAGATTCTCCTGCTTTGACATCACAGTCATGTTGTATCTCCCTTTGTAGGTTTCAGAATTCCCCATCTTTAATGTAACTCATTAGTCGTGCAGGCATGCAGCTAGCATAATAATTAGTATTACAGGAGGCAGAGTAATAAGATCTGCTCAAACTAATTAGATATAAAAATGAGGGATTTTCTCATATTAGGAAACAGCTGTGATAGTTAAACAAAAACCTGAAAGGCAGAACTGGGAGGTTTTTCTCTTGCTCTAAAGGATGAGGCAGGTTTATTGAAGAATGGCCTCTGGCACTGACCAGGAGCCTGCAGTGAAATACAGTGATCAGAGCTCTGCAAGGCAGACACTGGTAGTGGATGCGCAGTGGGAACAGCATAGCTGGCTGATATTATTGTTGCTATCATCATGATTATTTGTATTGCATGAGTGCCCAGAGGCCCCAGTTGAAAAAGGGTGCCATTGTACTAAACACTGCATAAACATTGTGAGAGACAGTTTTGCCATGAATAATTTATGCCTTATGGAGCCAAGAAATGTGAAAACCAAGAGAAGAATCAGTGGTTTGGGGGAGTGAGATGGCGTACTAAATGCTTGGTTGTGTTTCCTTGTGCCTCTTCCTAGTCTGAAGACAAGGCTTGTAACTTCAAGATGAAGTAAAACTCACTGGAAACTTTAGGCTCTGAAACGCATCTCTGTGATTTGGCTCCTGCTGCCATAACATGAGGAAATAAGATTTTTCTCAATTTAAGTGGGAAAGAGTAGGCCATATAAGAAAAATAAACACAATGATGGTTACACTGTGGACCAGGCTCAAGCTGCTAGTAGGCTGCCAGTGCGGCCCATAACTAATAAAGTTTGGATGTCTTTTAATGGTGGTTTTTCTGCTTTGATTTCCTTATGTATCTTGGAGGCTTTGCATTGTAGTCTCCCTTGAGACTGCTTTTGTAGCTTTGAAAAATTATACTGTTTGGATAAATTTGAATGCATTGTCAGATCATATCATAATATCAATTTTATTGACACAGCCCTGATTTCAGGGAGCAGGATGTGCTTGCGGGAGAGGGAGAAATGGAAATATATTTTTGAAAATAAATGTTTTCAATTTTTAGTTGTTCTGCAGCTTTTACAGGTGTTTCTAAAAATAAAAGGTTGAGAATTTTCAAGGGAAGCCTAGACCTCCATGTTTTCTCACCCCTGGTGTGTATTTCAGATTTTTAATTTTTTTTTTCTAGGCTGCCCCAAAAGATGAAAAACTGGATGTGACAAGTGTTCTTGTTTAACCTTCTTGTGCCTACCGGAGTTTCTTTTAGGGTTTAATACAGACCTTTGAGGGTGAAAGTTTAAATAGCCTTGTGTATGCCAATTCTGTTACATGCTCATTGTCTCATTTTCCTCACTTGCAAGAGCAGTCCAGTCTCCTTGGCATTAGTCAGTGCCCTTGAGCCATGAAAATGCCTGAAGCTATGGGACTTGCTGTGATAAAAGATATGCCATCAGCAAATGTTTACACTCGTTACTGTTCCCAGCAGCGAAACAAAGAGAAAGCTCTGTTCCTTCCTTTCTGTCCTTTCCTTTCCTTTTCTACTTCTTCACTTCCTTTCCTTTCAAGCTTCCCTCCCCTTTTTTTATCCCTCCATCTCATTTTCTATGTCACCATCTCTATCTTTTCTTCTATCTGTGCTTACTGTGAAAGTTTCACAGGCAACTTCTTGGAGTGTGGAACATGGATCAAAGCAAAGCCTGTGTCCTTTGCCCTGTGTGTAGATCCCATCTGGGGCAGATGCAGAAAGCACAAATGAGAAATGCGTGTGCCTGGTTTTCAAAAATTAACTAAATAAAATGGTATCTCTGTTCACAGTAAATCACGAATAATTTTCTGATAAATAGCTATTTACTTATCTCAGTCTGACATAGAAACTGCCTCAATGTGTGATTTTTTTGCTTCTCTGTGGATACAGGTAAATGTCAAACTCGTAATGGTTTATTAATACTTTTTGTTTTCAGCAGTCTCCTGCAGACATGTGAATGCAGAGAATAAACTCTGAATGTATCAGTCTGTGCCTGCACCTGTCTCGCTGGCATTAAGAGGGATCTTGTGTACAGCAGACAGAGGGCTGAAGAGCCAGCTGGGACTGGGTCCCTCTTGTGCTGAGCATAGAACATGACAAAGAACAGTAAGAAAGTTCATACCCTATAAAAGCAACAGTACAAAGGTACCAGAGGGAGGAGAGAAGCAGCAAACAGAAAAGGAAAGCGAGTTACTTCTTAAAATCACTTTCCGGTTAGCCAGACCCCTCTAGCAGTCTCCAATTGCAAAACAACCTTCAGTTGAGAAGTGTATCTATCCATTGCAGACTTCCAAATACAGTCTTAAGGCTCTACCATCTTAGATATATGTGACCCAGACAGAAATCAAGGGATTTGTTTCTACAGTCATGAAAATCACAAGATAGTACAATTCTGTTCCTAGAGAGGAGAGTGAAGCTCTTTAGGGTGAGATTTTTTTCACTAAGCAATAAAATCCTTGACTTTGTCTAAGTTAAGACTGCTCCTTCCACATGGGTTGGCATTTCCTACCCAAAATTCAGAAGTGCCCCACACCCCATGGACCACTGCCCTTCATCACCATATCAACCAGCTGCTTTGGAAAGTTTGCCCCAATGAGAGGTAGAGAGCCCTTTAGAAAACCTGCCTTCATCTCTGCTCAGTGGAACTGAGTGCTAGTTCATGGGAAAACTGTGTCCTGAACACCTGGTGTTGAAATTCTTCGCTCTAACCTTCCATCATCATGGCTTTTGCTATTTTGAATGAATTACATTGGTTTTGGGGACACTGCTTGACTTTCATGTATAGGAGTTCAGCAGTGCCATGAGTGAATTGTTACCTTCTTCTCAACAAATGAAGATAAATACCTGCAAATCTCGGCTTACAAAGCTTGGCTTCCATTAAAATGTAATTACCTCCCTTTTGTGCCTTATACATTAAGAGTGACTTCAAATGGTACGTGGCTCTGGTTCAACGTAATTTCTTTTGCTGCTTGCATAGTAAGAATGAGGCTCCAGAATAAAGATGACTATTTAAAGAGGGCTGCTGCCATTCCAAATTACATAAAGTTCTACTTAACAAATTGATTTGTTTACTCGGTAAGATCCTCACTGGAACTTTTGTTACCAGTCATCATTGGGTCCAGTGCTAATCTATGACCACACATTTTTTAATCCTGTGAATAATTCCTAGTCATACAACTATTCACGGGGCTTTCAGGTGATCAATGATTAAATAATCCAGTACGTGCGCATTGACACCGTTTGCTCTTGCAGGGATATTTGTACAACACAATGTGGGTGTTTTTTATCTTGCTGAAAGTGCTCTGGGTTCCAGGGGATAGCAGGATGGCTGTTCAGTGCTTGGTTGCTGCACCCTGCAGGCACTGCTAGGTATTCTGAACTTGCTCTTTGTGTGTGCCCTGGTCTGGGATCCTGGCCTCCATACAAGCAAGAGCGCCATCTGGCAGCCTCTCACTGTGGGATAAGAGGGATGGAGGAAAGTAAAACAGGCACGAAAATTGAGGACTGTTTTTTTGTCCTCATTAATACTCTGGATCATACATAGCTCACTCTTCCCATACTGCAAGGATGCACAGGGATGGTAAAGATAAGTATTTCCTTGACGAGAAGAAAGCCAGAGAGAAGTAGCTCCTGCTACAGCTTTCCTCAGTGTGGCTGTGTGCTGAGCCATGGCGGAGGTGGAAGGGTAGTTTGGCTGGGGCACTAACAAACGGCGCACTCAGAGCAGTAGGGAAGCAGCTACTCTCCCATCCATTCCCTCCACTGCACAGCCTGCTCGCCTCAAGTTTTGAGAAACAACAGCACCCACTCCGAACGCAGGGCTGACCCTGGTATTGGTAGGAGAAGTACCTTTGATAAGGCATTTAATATGTTTAAATTAATGTGTTTACCTGTAAATATCAAATGTATTTACATACCTTTCATAAAGTTTTATATTGAGATGTTCCAGTCTGTGGCCTGTAGCATAATCCTGTCACAGTTAGGCAGTTAGCCCATCTGAGTCCCTGAAATGGCCGGTCTGCTCTTCCGGAATTCTGGGTTATCATCCTGCTTTTTGTTTTGCTCCCTCCTCTCTGGATCTTGAACTCTACTATAGGTAGCTCATAAAGATACCTCCAACTGGTGTCTGGTTCAACACTGAAAAGACTGGTCCCCCTAGCTTTAAAGCAAATGCTGCAGTGAGTAGATTCAGATTAAAATTCTGTGTGGACTGGTGTTAACCTGAATTTCAACTGGTCAAGTTGTTTCATCATAGTGGTTCTCAATATTATTGGTAGTACTTGTCTGCAGCAAACACCTTTCCTGTAGCTAGTGCACAGCTGATGCACAAATTCACGGCTCTGTCTTTGCAAATATTGCATTAATCAGGTACGTGAGGTGAAGGAGGTTGCTGCTGACCCGAAGTGCTTGCAGATGGCAGCGTTCTGCTCAGGGTAATCCCTGTTCACTTGTCAGCTTTTCTTACTTCCTTTTGGCTCCACAGTGAGCATTGCCAAGATCAGGCTGCTTTGCAGTGCCAGTGACGTGTGGAAAGCAGCACAGGGGCTTCCCCATCATCAAGACTGTTTCAGTGGGCACTGCTTGATGAGTTACAGGAATTTCTGATGGGAGGCTTAGACCGCATTAAAAGGCCTGGTAGGAAGCTGCTGAGCAAAGGTCTGTGCTAAACTGAATTGAATTTTGATAATCTTCATATATGGAATAGGAATCTGAATGGTATTATTGAATCCAGGGAATCTTTCCTTCACTTAAATGGCAGATGGCTACAGCTGGTGCTGGGTAATGGAACTGCTGAGCTTTCAGGTAACTGGCATTGTACTCTCAACTGGTCAGGGCTTTTGAGCATGGTGTCAGTGCTGGTATGGGGTGACCTTTCAGTCAAGCCTGGTTACTCTGGGAAGGGGAGCATTGGCAAACCAAGTGATCGGGGTGACATGGGTCCCAGTGTGTCTGCGTAAACTGACCTGATAGCATGTCATCAAAGTTGAAATAGTAGTGTAGGGTGAACAGAGGTGAGGACAATAGAAGCCTGAATGACACAGAGGCAAAGAGTAGGTCTGAGCAATGAGAAAGCATGAACAAAGTACATCTTAAAGCAACTTTACACTTTGTTAGCATGGACATACTGTAGTCTGTAGCCTGACCATAGTCAAAGCAGGTGGAGGGTAGCTGTCAACAGACTTGTGCATGAGAGTATGAACTGCAACATTTTTATGGGTGAGTACCTGGTTATTGGTGACTGTGGTAGGATTTTTAACAAAGCATAAGGACTGGGAAATATTTGAGCAGTCTTTTTTTTTTTTCTTTTTTTATAATGCCACACTCTGGGTGTACATGTCATTTCATGGAGCAAATGTGCTTTGCATAAATACTGCTTACCTATCTGAAAGATTAAGCTGTGGTGGTGTACCTTTAATTGGAGAGGAATTACGTCCCACACATGAGGGTTTTACTCTGCTGAGGCATGAAGCAGAAACACTTGGTCTTTGCATGTAGATGGGTTTGGCAGTTTGGGTGATACGCACATTATCACAATGTAGACAACAGGGAGGAATTGAGCCATTGCTAACAGGAGCAGGTAGAGACTCAAAGGGGACAAGTGCAAATGAATAAACAGTGGGTTGTCCAGTACGTCAAGTCAAGTGAGGATGGGGACCTGATGTGATCACATGATTCCAGGCCAAAACCTTCTCCTGATGGTGACTTCACCTCTGCCATGAACTGCACACACTGCAGTAGAGTCCTGTTAGTGGTCTGCCCACATTCATATGTCTCATTTGTTTTTAGTAAATTTAGTTGAAGTCCGCAGAAGGTCTTTCTGCTTGTGCTGGGTCTAAACAGATTTTACAGATTCAAGTGCTGGTCTGATTGATAAAATGCTACTGTTTCTTTCAGAGAATCAGGTGTTGGGGGGTGAAGAGAGTGTGAGAGCGAGCGCAATCAATACAGAATATAGGAGGGTCAGTGATACAGAGGGAAAAATAGAGGAAGTGGAGGATGTGGGTAAAAGAGGATAGGAGGGGAGACAGAAAATTTGTAGGGGGAAGAAGCCTTTAGCTTTAGATATTAACTTAATGAAAAATGACTTTTTGGGAATGACAGATTGTAAAATAGCGCCAGATTCTGTGAATAGCTCCAGACTGCAGGCATGCCTACATGCACACAGACACTCATACAAAGGCATTGGGGAAAAAAAATAGTTCATTTTCACACACAAAAAAAGTTTACTTCTTTTTAAAAATTATTATCCCTTTAAATGTTAAGCAAAGTTTCTGAGGGAAAGAGATTTTAGAGCAGATTATGTGACTAAACATGAAATAGGTCTTTTATTTTGCTTTGTCTAAATTGGAAACAATTTTTGTCTTGTTGAAAAAGATGAAAAGTGTTGTTTTGAAACGAACAGGAAAAAAAAACAGGAAAAACAACCATCAGAGAAATGTGATAACCTAAGTTTGCCTTCTGCTAAAGGTACCCTGGCCCTGTCAATATCTGAAAGGTGTCAGTGTAATTTCCTTGGCTTTAATGCAAGTAAGCTGGTTTTACCAGAGCTGGTGATTGATTGCTTGACTGTCTGTGTTATGCAAACTGGTCAGAGAGAAAAGAGTCGTATTCATAAAGAAGAGTACTACTTCAAAGGCCAAGACTTCTCATTCACAGTGATATTTGTTATTTAACCTGATTTTTTTTGTTGTTGTTTGCTTGTTGGTTTTTTTTTTGGGGGGGGGGAGATTTTTTTTTCAGAAGGAAGAAGCAAAGGCAGGGTTCAAAGGAAGAAAGTGAAATATGGGTTAAGGCAAACATGCATCTACTTGCTTGCTTTTTTGATTCCAGGAAAGATGCTTCACAGAAACTCAGTTTCTGTCTCTGTAGTACCTGTTGTGCTGTGTTTTGTGCTGGTATCCATGAGGTTTTATTCACATTCCCAGTGAGAGCTATTTTATTTCCCCCATTACAAGGTGACATGTGATACAAGAGTACCTAATCCCCTTAATTCATATTCATTTTTTTATGCCCCTCTGTGAATTTCTTCTACGTGTAGAAATAGCACAGTGGAAGCTGTCGCAGATGATAGTATATTCTATAAAATTTCAGTTGTACCTTCACATTACTCCCTTATTTACCCCAAATCAGTCAGAGCAGCGATGCTCCCTAGTCTCCTCCCTGTCCTGTTGGTAGCAGCTGGCTGGACAGACCGTGCTCTAATGACTCCAGGCCAGACTTCAGTTGCCTCTCAAGTGTACCTAGGTGCTTGTCCCGGACAAAGGGGAAAGGGTTGGCAGTGGAGAAGCTGAAGAAACAAGTGAGCTTTCTCACCACACTCTGGAGTTGCTCTCATATTCAGAGAAAGCCAAAGACTAACAATGAAACAGAAAGGAAGCAAGAGAGGGGTATGTGTGTGGGTAGTGTGTGCAAAGCTTTCTTCCAGCTTTCCACTGAGCCATGACCTGGTTTCTCCAGGAGCTGCCTGCTGTTTTCTTATTTTGGAAGCAAGTTCCTGAGACAATGCTTTGCATGCCAAACAGGGTCAGCTGTACAGATAGGGAAGGGTTCTGAATGGGACACGCACCCCCCTTTCCATCTTCTCTATCACCTTGACCACTCCTTTTCTTTCTTCTTTTCTTTTTTCCCTTTCCTTGTTCAGAATGAGGAAACAAAATTAGTTCTTACGTGTTTAGAGAAGACAAGGGGAACTTTCAGGGGTACTGGATGAAATTATATTTATTGCAGTGACTGCTAGATGCTAATCATGGTTGTTGTTATCTTGACAGAATCCAAGAAGAAGAAAAAGGAAGGCAAGAAACAAGAGAAGATGCTGGATTAATGGAGCCAACTTGGGCAATGTGAGAAAGGGACATCAGCAAACATGATCAGTTAACAGTTTCATTTATACCTAGGCATTTTATCCTAAAATTATTTATAGCTTAATGGTACCATAGAAGGAAACAAAGACAGAAAAAAAAAATCCTTTTTTTATTACTTTAGTCTTTTTAATGTATAACCCTAACACCAATTTTTAGAGGCCTGTCATAAAGGACTCCAAACTCATTTAGAAAATTATGTCTATTGTATATTGAACAGTGTAGAACTTTTAAAAATAGTTTTTTCTCAAGTCTTGCCATAGGTCTCAATCTGTTAATTACTCCATGCAAGCAGAACCTGAACCTGTGTGGAGCTCCGCTGAAGCCAGTGGTGCCCTCTGTGAACATAGGATTCTGGCTGGATGCAATTATAATTAATATTGGGACCTTATATCTGAAAAAAACCCAGACTTGTTTCTTAAGTTCTTATTAGATTTGGATAACTATGAAATTATTTGTTTAAGGAAAGGATGGGGGCATTTTGTTGAGTATTTATGGGCATAGAATTTTTTTGGGTGTGTGGTGACTGTTCATTTCAAAATGCTACTATCTCCAGGTAAAAAAACAGAAACAGTAGCATTCCTATCCTTGGCCATATTTTGCATGTTGTCAGTAAAAATTTTGAAATCTTTCAACAGCTGTATATAGAAGAGTCCTAATTTTTCACGATTTTTTAGAAATGATTTTTCCAAATGAAACAATAGCAAAACTTTCCATTTTTTAGCATATCAGTGCTGGTGGTTAGTAGTGTTCTCTGTTTTACCTATAAAAGCTGAAAAATGCTTTCTTTTATTTGTTTATTTTGCCAGAAGGGAGAATATAATTTTCACAAAAGTCTAGTTCAAATTGTTGTGATTCTGCCTGACCCAACTCCCTTTTGCATCAGTGGGAATCTTCCTGTTGATTTTTATAGCTAGTTGAAAAACAGTATGTCTGTTGGGAAGTAACAGAAGAAATCTGGAAACTGACTGACATAGTTCATATTTTTGACTAAAAAAGGGACAATTTGTGGGACGTAAATCCAATAGGGTTGAAACTAATTTTTGTTTCTCTGATAATAAAGCAGAAAGGAAATATAAAACCCCAGTACCTTTTGCTTTCTTCCACTTTATATAAGCAAAAAGACCTTGGAAAAATTCAGTCAAAATAAAAATATTTCTGTGATTATTTTTTTTTAAATGGTCTGCAGGGAAAAAGAAAAATTGTAACCAGCTGGTTTTCATTTTGTTCAATTTTACCTATTTTGAATCATAAGTCCTGAGAAAAGTCACAAAGTAGAAAAAAGATCTGACAAAGGGCTGGTCCTCAGGTAAAGGTTGTTTAATGAACTAAACAACCAGCAGACCAGACTTTTTAGAGGAGATTTCAGTGCCCAAATCAATTTCAAAATCATTGCTTTTAAATTCTAAATCTTAAAATTCAACAGCAACAAATAAGCTTTGCCATTTGTGTAGGCTGCAGGCTTGCTTGCTGTTCAAGAGGTATAGTCTCCCTTGTACTGCTGTGGATATCCACTGACTTCAGCGAAGCTGCGGCAGGGTGTGTTCAGCTGAGTAAATCACATTTCTCTCTTGGGATTAGCTTGTAGACAAGCAGAGAGTCTTTTTCCAGACTAACATCACTCCCCTTTTCTATGCAAAAGATGTATAACAATTTCAGAGCTTGCCCTCTTTCTTCTCACATGGAGGGTATGACTGATCTGAACTTACAGTGAGGCAAGTCCTTCTGTAGACGTTCCCAAACCTTTTTGAAGCCAGCTAGCCAAGGCTGCACATAGCTCAAGGTAAATTAGCCACATAATTATTTCCCAGACTCCTTGGGTGTGTTTTGCAGTCTGTGTTGGTGTCCTTATTCTGACTATGCTGTTAGACATACCTGAGCCAGTGGTATAGTTAAAAATGTCCCCAACATGTGGTGGATGTGCAATGACCAAATCCAAAATCATAACGGCTCATATTTGGGTGGTTCTGGGTGCTATTTGGTTTCTTCATGGTCTAATCAGGTCTACCTGTGCTTGTGCCTCAGACTTAAACTAGTGGGTTGGTAGGTCTGATTGAAAGCAAAGGGAGAAAGAAGTTTTTTCACTCACCAAAGGTTTATCTGTCTAAATGCTGCATCAGTTCACTTAAAGTGGTTCAGCTTTGAGTGCAAACACTGTTGCACCATTGTCTTACACTGGTTAATCTAGTCCATGTTTCGTAGGGAGCTGGCAGGAGTTGGAATGAGGCTGAGACCAACAGTTTGACTATCCTTTAGCAAACCTTAGATGTGACTTCTGATTTCCACCTCTGTAAGTAAGAAGAAAATAAATTCCCCTGTGTTTTCTCTGACACCTTATGGCCCTCATGATTTATTGCCCACCTAGCTTGTTAATGGAACATTCCTAACAGTTTTTGAAGGAGGCCAGTCAAGTTCCTATGGCAGTGTAGGGCCTCCATGGAGAGAGTTTACAAAAAACAAAGGAAAAAACAAAACCCCACCATGTTAAGACCAGAAGAAAACGCAGCAGTCCTTGTAGTAGTAAAGGGTGTGAAATAGGAGTTCCTCTGTACTACTCAGCCTCATATGTTTGGCTCTATATTGGCATTTTATTGTTGAACGTAATTGGACTTGTATCTGTCGTAGTTTATAAACAATGAAGAAAAATTCCAAGAAGCTAGCAGAAAACATTCTGTGGAAACTCTGGCTGTGAAGGACATGATAAAAGTAATTCATGGCAGAACACAGAGGAAGATTGAATAGGTCAGTCAGGTCAGCTCTGAAAGTAGGTACCTGGTACCTAGTAGGAGCAGTTGCTTCACTAGTGACATTATCATGAAAGCAAGAGGCAAGTATCTGAACAAAACCTTTTCCCACTTTATCTTGCTCAGTTTCCACTTGAGTCATTTTGAAATTTCTTCTTAATTGCTCTCTGATCTTCTACCCTCCCTTCTTTGGGAGGGCAAGCTTGTCTGACAGTGCCGTGGGGGCGGCTACTTCAGATGAAATACATGTTTTACCCTCTTGGTGCTATCCTGTTACAGTTGAAAATGACTTAGTGTAGATGTGTTGCTTAGCTAGTTTAACTGACTGAAACTTGTTTCATGAATGTCCTTCTCAAGAAGTGGCTTCCATCTTCATTTGCTACAGCTATAATATGGTGTAATATGATAGAAACCCCCCAAATGACAGCCTTTTTCTGAGCAAAAGGGAGGGGTGAGTTGCTGAACATCAGCTAAGATCTGAATCTGCATCCAGACTCTGGATTCTAGCAAGTTTAAACTTAGGGGAATTTGGGTACAGCTCACTTCCCTTCCTCTAAGTAGACTGAGCCATGCTTCTAAGCAATTAGGTTTCTCTATACCTTGATTCAAAACAATATTTGAGGATTGGGGCATTCTCTGACTTTGACATGTTTCCTGACAGAAGTGCCCATATTGAAAGAGAATCATTGCTTGTCAGCCTGGCATATTTAACAGATTATTAAGCACAGCAGAGCTATAGGGCAAGGCTCCAGAAAGGGAAACATTTATTGTACATGCAGGTAGATACTAAGTTGTAACTTACTACTTCTTATGTTCTAATTGCATAATGACTTTCTGGACTGTACTGTTTTTCAAAGGAGAAAAATTAGAAGAAATGGAAGAATAATGATTATAAAACGTTATCAACAGTGTTGGAGACTTTGTCAAGAAGAAACAAAGTCAGGAGTATTTTATACAAACTTCTTTTGCATCCTCCTGGAGTAGGGAAGGTAGGATTATTGATTGGCACATTTGGTTTTGTCCTGTGCTTGATTTATGCCTTAATAAAAACTAACCACATGTAGAATGTTACAGAGAAGGAAAGTCCCACTCCAACCTCAAAAGAACATGTCCAATGGGAGGCAATATTAAAAGGAGACGATATGACTGTCTTTTCTGGTTTAGGAGTCCAAGTTATGGTGATGTTGATAGGAGAAAACATAACATTTCTTTAGCTTTAGTGTATATCCTTCAACTCTTGACATGTGGCAATGTACAATTCAAATAAAACATGGGACCATTAGGATGAAATAAGGGGAACTGAATACTTAGGGAGACTGTTTATGGAAACAGACCTATAAAACTCCTGCTAGCAGGGAGCATCTGAACATAAACATTGTGTAGCATTCCCATTTATTTAGTGGAATCCCTTAACATATGATGAGTTTTATCTGAGTTTCCTTAGTCTAATGTCAATGATGAGGGTGGGACAAAAGCCAGCCTGACTTCCCTTCAGTCTAGGAGCGACACCTACATTAACAATATAAACCTGCCACTTTTCTAAAGCAAAATACGGGTAAGGTACACCATTTTGACATGACAAAGTAGTCTTTCACATCTCCCAAATTCATATAGGATGAAGAAGCAGCATGTCAGTGGTAGTAGGTATCCCATATTCAATCTTTTCAAATTCTCTATGACAGCATCTTCTGTGAACTTCTGACTGTGTTCTCTCCTTTTTTGGGACAGATTATACCTGTTGTCTGTCTTCCCACACTCATCCCTAATTTTGATAGCATTTGTAGAGTTTCTGTCAATTTTGCTAAGGCACTCTAGCTGTCAGCCAAACTTCTGTGGATATTGTTGATGCTTCCTCATGCTTAAGGATGTATTCTCCATTTCTTGCTGGATTGTTCCAAAACAGCCCCAGCAAGCCCCTACAGTGGATACCTCTCATTCTGTATTTTTAAGATTAAAAGACATGGTAGCAATTTGTTAATCAGATTACAATGAACAAGGAGATATGAGAACAAGCAAAGAGATTCCCTAGATGCATTGGCAGGGTGGCTTCCTGGTAAAACCTTTGTCATAGCTCAATCTGCGTGAGGCTTTCTAGGAGACAGGAATGCATGACATTTGATGGAAAATTAGAGATGATGAAAGAGTGTTTGTCCTCAAACAGAAAAATAGTTTAGCTAGGTAAACAGTGGCAAGAAGCTGCATCCTTTCCCCCTGTGTCCTCTTTGACCATCAAATTAAAGGGAAGAGATGTGGTGCATAGAGCTTCGGGAATATTGGAAGACTTGCCTGAGCAAACTAGAGCACGGAGAGAACCTCTTTCACCCCATGGGCGTTTGCATTTCAAGAAGGCCTAGTTAGTCTTGTTCATAGCGGCAGAACACTTTGTGCACTTTTGGATCAAAACTAAATGATCCTGAAGTCTACTCGTTATCCGAATGTTCCTTTTCTGCTACTCTTCAAAATTGACAGTCTGCCTTGTAGCCTGATCACTCTGACCTGAGCAGAAATGAGATATTTCAAGGAAAACATAAGAATTCAGATATATTCAACTATTGTTATCTCATTTTGCCCTTTCTGCAGTTTGTTGGTTAAATGTGGGGTGTTTTGGGGTCCCAGATGGCTGAAAACTCAGTAGGTATCTCCTAGCCTTTAAATAGCTTGGCTTTGAGTGAGTTGCCTATGAAAAAACTATACCTATAGTTCTTATTCCTTTCTTAGAAAAACCCACGGTAACAAACAAAACCCACAACAAAACTGAACATGTGTCCAATGTATGTATTTACTGATGAGATAAAACAGAGTCTCCCAAGTTTTCTGATTTCGGAAGGTCACTCAGTGTTAAAGACTGCACAAAAGCTTTAGCCCTGAATTCTGTCATGTAAAGCTAGGAAAATGGATAGCCTCTGCAGGGCTGTCTTACCCATAGACAATTTAATTCAATTAATTACAGTGTTTAAATTCCCTCACTCTAATCTACCTGGCAAGAAGATATTATTTAACTTTTCTCATTAGGTTATTCATTACACTTCCCATATTATAATTATGTAGGTCATCTAGATTTTTACAGCTCAAGGAAAAGACTCTGATAATCAAGTGTGTTGTGGTTGCTGAGGGGACCTGAAGCAGAGGCAGGCCAGTACTGCTGCAGCTTGGAGCTAGAAACCACCTAATGAGGATGTCAGCATCAGACACAGCAGCTCTCTAAATACACATGCGTACATACTGCATATATATATCCATACACAGGGAAGCAAAACTCTACAAAAAAAGTGCATTGATAACTCAAAATGTGTTTCACAACTAGTGCTGCCATATTTTCAAGCTGAAGTAGGAGAGAAAGCTTTTTGTCCTGTGTTGTTATTTACAAAAGTGGTATATAGGGTGAAGGGCTAGGTTTCTTCACACTCAACAGCATAACAATTTAAGGATAGCTGTGTCCAAGAAAAATGCAAAACACATGCCAGTGACATGGCCAATAGGACTTGGTATCAGAGTGATGCTCTCTCCTGTTGCACCAAGTACATGGAAGGTCTTTGTTCAAAGCTTCAAAGTGGACAGACTGCTTCAGTTGGGTGTGAACATAGAAACCAAGGCAGAAAAAGGCTTTTTCTCTGCCAATAAAAAGTGAGGGAAATGGGAAAAAAAGATGGAAAAAACAAAGTAAAAGAGAAATTATCTTAATGCTTGTAGTTTGGGTGTTAAACAGAAAGAAGGACTGAAAGTCAAAATAAGAAATTAAAGCCTGAATATCATGTTCAATGGATTTCTAATTCTGTATATATCTATTAAACCAGTGCTATATGATATCTTCTCATGGGTTACTCTTTTTCCTGTTCTTTTTCCTTTTTTTTTTTTTTCAGTTTGTATATTGATTTTGTAAGCTAGCAGTGTGTTACTCTTGATTTTTTTAAACTTGTATGAAAGCCATATATCCATATTGTAGAATGAAAGCATTAATCCTGTAACATCCCTTAATGTTTCCATTAGCTCTGTGGGATTGTGGGAGACTCTAGCGAATGTATATGTTTACCAATTGTATCAACATAATTTACTTGCTCTTAGTGGCGATAAAGAATTAAATAAACTAATACACAGAAGTGTGGTGTTTTCATTTCATTGTGGAAACTGTAGGGAACTTCCAAAGTTTTTTTAATTAATTCCAAGTATTCTTACTGATCTTTCTTTATTGTACTAATTTCCCATCACCTATAGGTGTTGCTTGTCACAGAAACACTTTTCTTTGTAAATTCTGTAGAAAGAATTCTACCAGAAAATTATTCTAGCAGAAAACAGCTCTTTGATTTGTGCATACTGAAGTCGGTCTGCCCCAATTCCTGACACTTATCAGTTCTGTAAAGTAGCTTGTTTCAGTATACAGTTATTTCAACCTGTATAATATTGACACAATGGTGGGTTACAGATGAGGAGTTCGATTTTTTTTTTTTAAATTATCAGCTAAGCAGTGGGAAAACCTTATTCCCAGGCCTGTCATGCTCAGCTATTTTACTTTAACAGTGACTTTATTGGGTGTGTGTTCAGTGAGAAAGGATTAAGCCTCAAAAGTAGAGCAAAGAATTATTACATTAATGATCTAAATAGAATTATGCAGCAATTCAGGTAATGCTCATTATATGTTAATGTCTTGTCCTTTCTTTTTGTTCATTCATTATCCTTTTTTCCTAAATCTACTTTATTTTCCAAATACTTTTCCTGGTTTTGTTTCTGTGCCCAACTATTAGTTAAAATGTTAGAATAATTAAGTACTCCATACAAGTCATTCCATCACTCACTGCCAAAAGAAAGAAATGCTTCATACAGTTTACAGGACTAGGAGATTTATACAGTCTTCTGAAATTGTTTGGAATAAAGTGAAGTATTATAAGTTATGAAAACTGACAGTGAATTCTTCAAACGACTAATGGACTCAGCAACCTAAATCCTATCCTTGGAAAGGAGACCAAGTATTCACTATTATTTAATTACAAAAGAAAACATTTAGTTATTCTTTAAAATGCTACTTAGCAGTGAGTTACATTTTTAGGTTACTGAGTAATGAGAGAGTTTTAAGATGCTCTTGTTCTTCCATGGGAGATACCTGATCTTGTCAATAAGCCTGAGCTGCTTGTGGATTGTTTCAAGTCATGCTTAGTTTCCCAGAGCTCCATCACATAGGGCACACAGGTCTCTGATTTCTTCTGTTCTTCCCACCTCTGTCCCCAAATGCTGACTAATATAAACAGGTCTGGCAAAGAGCTTTTAGATCAGCTCTTTTCTAGTGGGTTAACTTCATGGAATAGGGTCTTAGAAGACCACCCCTGTCTTCACATACCCTCTTTTTGTTATATATGGAGTACCTGAATGGAGAGGACTTCGTGCAGAAGAGACCCAAGTTCTGCTACCAATCTGTCCTCCAAATTTCTGGGAGTGGTGGTTCATTAAGTGGGTCTATGGATGCAGAGAGGACCGCCAGTGGTGAGTGGGATGAGATGTCCATGCAAAAGTAGCCATTAACAGTGTGAAGGCCACTTTGAAAACTGTAAGACCCCAGAGCTCAACCTATGCACTACTACAGCTGAAGTTAAAAACCTGTTCATACTTCACCATCCCTCTGGCCTTGCACAGGGTAGAATTGTAGTTAAAGACTCAATGCATGATTGTCACTCATTCACACACAGAGACACACTTGTTTCATCCATGTAGATGACAGAGGAACACTTGATTTTCCTGAGAACAGAGAATTTGCACAATCAACTGTTCATGTTCAAGAAAAAACATTCCTACAAAGTAATAATACAACTCTTTGTCCGCTGTCATCTTTTACAGTGATGTGGGAAGTCACCTACACAGACATCATCTCTTGGTTTATCTTAGTTAGCCTATATTAATTGTATCTAGAGAAACGCAAACAAAAGGAAAAAACCCTGTAATCTTACAGTAAACCACAAGTCTGTTATAAAATCTTCACCATTTTCTGAGAGTCTTTCTTAAGAAAGACCATTACGCTTGACATGTGGTCAAATGAGATTTGACATCAAACAAATAAACGAGACATACACACAAATGTGTGTACACACGCATGCATGCACACACATGCACAGAGTGTCATTTACAGAGAAATATCTCCATCCCTTCCAGGTACCTTGAGTTATAGAAGGCTTCACTGTCACACAATCACATTGAAACTATTGTCTCCATTGGCAAAGAATATATTTTATTTTTATTTATTCAGTCTCTGCTTGCTTAGTTACACTATAGTCCTTTTAATTTGCTGTTTTCCCCCATTTTTACTCCAGGAGCAAAATATGAGAGCTTGGATCTGAAAAGGTCAGTAACTACTTCTTGTCCTGTTCAGCAAATAAAACCTTTCAAGACCAGAACACACACACACACAAAGATAAATGTTTTCTGTTAATTGATAGCTATTTAGCAGTTGCTAAGTGTCTTTTACTGGAGGTTCTGGAGGCAGAGTAAAAGAAAAATGTAGTATGCTAGGGATGGAGGAAAGGAAAAAAGCTTTCCATAACAATTACAATTAACGTGCATACTATTACATATTGCAGTACGGGCTGTTGTTTTGTTTTGGTTTGTGTTTTACTATGATATACAGCTTCAAAAACCTACTGTTGATAATAAAAGAGTTCTGCACCCAAGGGTTGTTTTTTTTTTTTCTGTCTGAAAAACTTCAGCTTTTTTATTACATTAACTCTTGTATTTCTGTTATTCTTTACATAGCACTACAGATGCTCAAGGGACCTAGATGCTCAGCCTCGGTCAAGTGTAGTTGGTATCGCTCCAGGGTGCACAGTGGGCCTCAGCCTGATGAAGTGGCTTCCTGGGATGTGCTTGATGCAAAGGGAATCTCCAGCTGCAGGAATGGAATAATTTCCATTTTCTCCTCGAAGTATTTATGGTGGAAGTAGTGGCCAAAGAGGTATAACACAGAGCACTATTACCCCTATTAGCCATTCTCCTTCTCTTTCTCTCTTTCTTCCTTGCTTGCTTGCTTTCTTCCTTTCTTCCACTCTCTGCTTGGGCTAGTACCCCATACTGCTGACCCAGAACTCAGGGAGTAGGTGATTACCTGGGAAGGGATGTGTCTGTGAGTCTGTTGTACATGGTCTCCAAACTTCTGTGGGGCTGGGAGTTTTGAGGTGAAATGTTGAGGAGGAGAGGTGATTTTGGAAGGTGAGAACAGAATGATGTAAAGATCAACACAACAAAAAGCTAGGTACACATATCAGAGAATGACAAAAAAAAAGGGCCCAGACTGAGGTGCTGAAGACTTTCATCCCCAAAATAGGATAACCTGGGCAGTGATGGAACTGTCTGCAAAGAAAGCCAGAGGTTTCTCCCCTTGTTTTCTGACAAGATACACTGAAAAATATGTTGAATTTGGGACCTGATTTTGAATGTAGTCTGAATGTGAAATGGCCCATTTTCAGCCTTGATAAATGTCTTGATAGTCATGATATAATGTATAAAGATCCTAAAATATATAATATCTCAGTCCTGTAACCGTTTACACAAGTGCTGTGCTTTATGTGCTGCAGATAGTCCTACTGATTCAACAGGACACTTCTCAGTGCAGAAATCCAAGGAGTGTCAGGACTAGGTCTCCATGTATCCTTAGCTGGGAGTGAAGCACAACATTTGTACTCTTTGCTGTTGTCCTCCTTTGGTGACAGGGGTCCATCAAGCCACCTGCACAACTGAGTGTCACGAAGACAAAACATACACTCCCTGTGATAAAGACTGTTTTGTAAGTAGTTGATTTTGAACTGGGCCTGTGTATCATCACTGCTACTTGTTGTCTTATCAGGAAAGCTCCCTAAATAAGCCACTGCTTTATCTACCGGCATGGGAAGAAAAAGATCAGTAAATTTTCTTTCAGTGCAGTATGTACCCAAAAGGCTAAGTGCTCTGCGACCTTAATGTAAGGGTCACAATAAAGTGGTACAATAAAGGCAAAATGACAAGCTCTTAGAGGAAGAAAAAAATAATGGAAAAGGTAGCCACTTTCCTACTTTGCAGCATTTTTACTACAGGTCCCTGGAGTAGATGGATTTTTTCAAGGGAGATGAAAAACATTCTAATCTTAAACCCAGAAATATACTTTATTTGCTGTTGTTATTAGTAGCAATGACAAAAACAGTTTAACAGCCATTATTATGCTTTGTATTGTAGTTTAGTAATACGCTCTCAGTTAACACTGTTGATTCAAAATTTTTATGCAGTTTGTCCATGCTAAGTACCCACCATTTCTGTGTGTGAGGTGGAAGGTTAATCTCAAAGGTTGTCCTTAGGCTCCCTCTGTAGTCAATGGAGCATGACAAGTCTATTCAGAAGGTGATTCAGAGTCGAGGGCTAATTTAGCAAATCTGAAAGATGTCATGAAGGGCCTCTCTCCTTGCTAGTTGTGGAGGGAGCTTAGGGAAATTAAGTGTATTAGACTGACCTGAGTTTCTTCTGGTAGTTTGCCCTTCCATTAAGATGGCAAGCTGCAACACTCAAGTCCAGCACTTCAAAGATATTTAGGAATTTTAAAAATAAGAGGTCTTAACAGCTTTGATGATAGGGGCCAGAAAAAGTAAAATGCAAGTGGGCTAAGGCTGTGGTTTGTGGCAGCAAGTGATTGTGTCTGAAGTCTGAGTGCAAATCTTTCTTGTCAGAGAGGAGGGAAGACTGCCCACATAGCACAGCCCTGAAAGGGACCAGAGCACGGGAGAGAGGTGAAAGAGGAGAGCTCGCTGCCTCCTCTTTGGCCCTGACATCGGTATTGAGGCAGAGGGTAGAGAAAGTCCCACTTTTTGTTCTCTTGTTTGCCTCAGCTGAGGGAGGGAGGAAGGCTGGGCAAGGGGCTGTGCCCCCCACTGGGCTCTGGGTCCTTTGTGCCACGCAGCAGGTGTGAGGGGAAGCTCCTCTCCGCGGATGAATGCTCATGTGGATGTGGATGCCCCTGCTCCTTTCATGGCCGTTCTGGGAACCAGAGCGAAGCCACATTTCTCAACAGCAGGCCAGTAACTCCTGGAAACAAGCGAGCACAGGAAGGGGCCATGGAGCAAGAATGGGGATGGTTTGGGAATAGCTCTGCAGGACCACTCCTTATCTAGCATTGCCCCTTGACAGATTTAGGGCTTCGGCCCACAAGGCTTTCAGCATCTCCTGAGAGACCTAAAACTGGTATCTTAACTACTTTTCTCTGTGAAAAATTAATTTGGCCCAAAAATCTCTCTAAATTCTTCAGTTGAAAAGGGCTACATAAACTTTAAAAAAATTATCATAGTACCCACAGGCCCGTCTTATTTACATCCCAGTTCCTTGCTTATTCTCTGGCATAGGCGAGCTCTCGCCAGCCCAACTTTCTTCCCACTGCATCCATATCAGCGGCTGCAATGACAAGAGCTCTAAGCCAAATGCCTGGCATGTGGGAGCCTCTGCCAGGACAAAACCACATATTTAGATCTGTGCTTTCAGTGCCAGGTGGGAGGTGTGAACGTCAAAGAACGGAGTCCTGAAGCTGTGGCTGGCAGGCTGTGCTGTTCATCCAGAGGGCCAGCCACTGTCAGGGAGCTTTGGAAAAACAGAATTAAACCATGAGTTAGAGCCGATGGGTTGAAGCATTGAATTTGCCATGTGCTTCCCAACAAGTTTCAAGTTGGTGCTGTTTCTGCCTCAAAGCCAAATCATGTGATCTCTGAAAAGAAAGGCTGAAATTCCTTTTAAATATAAGGGTTTGGGTATGGCTTTAGCAATCTAGACAAATAAAAAAACCCAAGCTTCTATTCTTTTCTGTAGCAGATATAGTAGGCTGGGCTGTGAAAATTAGTGCCTCCAGAGACTGATCCTCCAGCCATTGGAGCTAAAGCATGTGCTGAATTAAAGGAACTATCCCCCAGGGTGCTGAAGCACTGAGGACTATGTTCAGAGAGCCTTAACTCTCCCTGTGTTCCTGAGAACAGTATTCCTTACTGGCTGGGCTCTTCTGGAGGTATAGAGCAAACTGACAGGAATACAGGGTTTGGAAACTTAAGAAGGAATTAGTCCAGACAAGCAGGACCCTTAATACAAAGTCCTGAGCAGCCTTGCACCTTCAGAGTAGGGAGAAGCTCAGATAAACCTCTGGGTTTATGGTTTCCTAGATCTAAGCCTTCTGCTGATGATGCGAGGATTTTAGTCACTGTATTAATTTTTTCCTGGATCACTGGTTGAAACTTTTGATGATCTAAGCCAAAGCCTGAAAATTAGAACAGACTTGTGCTTTTCCATGGATCAGATGCACCTGAAGATACAAAACTTTCTCTTCCATAAATTAAAGAAACTTCGGTAGTGCTTTGCTTTGAAGATATCTGAGAACTGAGCTAGAGAGAACCAGACCTTTTGGCTGCCAGGATCACTGTCCACTAGTGAAAAAGTGCTTGAAACTTCTGAGTTGTGGTGGTCAAGAAGCTGAACAGAATCGATCTTTTCAGTAGTATGAATTTAAAACTCTGTAGTCAGTGGATTGAGTGTGATACAGTATTTGATGTAAAATCAGGGCTGACTGGGACAAGAGCAGGACACCTCCAGGCAGTAGTTTCCAAAGGATGTGACCTATTGGGAGAAGTGGGGAGGTCTGTGTATTTAGCAAACCTTCTGATAGCATGCCCTTCATTTTTCTTCCTTCATGCATTTAAAGGTAGTTCCCTTTGGAATGGGTTAAGGTAAAAATGTTTCAGTTATCTGGTGTGAATTACTAGTCGTGCTATAACTAATTCTCATGCACTCCTGTAATACCTGCTGGTGTAGCTTTTGCTTTTCTGATACAGCAATCTCACCTGTGAAATCAGATGAGACTTTCCAGAAACTATGAAATGGACATTCTGCAAACAAATGCCTCACTGAAATATAAAACATGAGAGGCCAAGATGGAGAGGTTAAGCCAAAATGAAACGGGAAATAATAAAGCAAATGCATCTTCACAGAATCGCAGAATCAACTAGGTTGGAAAGGACATTGAAGATCATCTAGTCCAACCGTTAACATAACATTGACAGTTCCCAACTACACCATGTACTTCAGTGCTAAGTCAACCCTCCTCCAGGGATGGGGACTCCACCACCTCCCTGGGCAGCCCATTCCAACACCTAACAACCCCTTCTGGAAAGAAATACTTCCTAATATCCAGTCTAAACCTTCCCTGGTGCAACTTGAGGCCATTACCTCTTGTCCTATTGCTTGTTAGTTGATTAAAGAGGCTCATCCCCAGCTCTCTGCAACCTCCTTTCAGGTATCTGTCGAGGGCGATGAGGTCTCCCCTCAGCCTCCTCTTCTCCAGACTAAACACCCCCAGTTCCCTCAGCCGCTCCTCATACGACCTGTGCTCCAGACCCTGCACCAGCTCCGTTGCCCTTCTCTGGACACACCTGAGTAGTTCAATGTCCTTTTAGTAGTGAGGGGCTCAAAACTGAACACAGGAATCAAGGTGCGGCCTCACCAGTGCCGAGTACAGGGGTGAGATCCCTTCCCTGTCCCTGCTGGCCACGCTATTGCTGACACAAGCCAGGATGCCATTGGCCTTCTTGGCCACCTGGGCACACTGCTGGCTCCTGTTCAGCCGGCTGTCAATCAACACCTCCAGGTCCCTCTCTGACTGGCAGCTCTCCAGCCACTCCTCCCCAAGCCTGTAGCGATGCTGGGGGTTGTTGTGGCCCAAGGGCAGCCCCCGGCATTTGGCCTCATTGAAACTCCTCCAGTTGGCCTCAGCCCATGGCTCCAGCCTGTCCAGGTCTCTCTGCAGAGCCTCCCTACCCTCGAGCAGAGCAACACTCCCACCCAACTTGGTCTCGTCTGCAAACTTGCTGAGGGTGCATTCGATCCCCTTGTCTAGATCATCAATAAAGATGTTAAACAGGAGTGGCCCCAAAACTGAGCCCTGGGGGACACCACTCGTGACTGGCCGCCAACTGGATTTAACTCCGTTCACCACAACTCTCTGGGCTCAGTGAAATGCTGGAGTTTCAACCCCAGGCCCCAAATTAAGGCTGACATATGGGTGATTCCCACAGCCCTTCACGAAGGGGGGGTGAGTTTGCCTTTAGGCTTCCCCCCAGGGTGCTCCGGCCTTGCAGACAGAGCCATTGGGTAAATGAGCCCCAGGTGTCTGCATTGAGTAAACAAAGGTCAGGTGTCCCACTTGGGGATAAAAGCTGGGACCATTGCCGGAAGGGCAGTGTCTATCTGTGCAGTGGATGCACTTTGCGGAGTTCCCTGTTGGGGAAGGACCTCCTGACTCCCTGGGACTGGGCTCCAGTCAGGTCTGGCTTTTGTAAATATGGGCTGTGTAGAGTTTCAGTATGTGGCTTCCTTGGTCTTATGTGTTTGGCTTGTTGACTTGATTGTCTCCTGTCCCGTCCCTGGGAGACTGCATTTCACCATTTATTCCACCCGTTGTTGGTTATGTGATGTTGTTGTTGGGGTCAGTGGGATTGATGTCAATTATGTATAATCTGACTTGTTTGTACCTCCAGTGCTCACCCATGTACTGACCCTTTTGTTTCAAATACAATTTAGTTATTGTTTCATCTTTATGCTGGCTGTGTCCTTTCTGCTAGGCCTGATAATTGGCAAAACAGCCTGTTCATCCAGCCAGTTTTTTACCCAGCAAAGTATGCGATTGTCCAAGCCCTGAGCAGCCAGTTTTGCCAGGAGAATGCTGTGGGAAACAGCATCAAAGGCCTTACTGAACTCAAGGTAGACAACATCCTCAGCCTTTCCCTCATCCAATAAGCAGGTCGCCCTGGCATAGAAGGAGATCAGGTTTGTCAGGCAGGACCTGCCTTTCATAAACCCATGTTGACTGGGCCTGAGCATCTGGTTGTCCCTCATGTGTTGTGTGATGGTACTCAGGATGAGCTGCTCCATCAGCTTCCTGGGCACTGATGACAAGCTGACAGGCCTGTAATTTCCCCGATCGTCCTTCTGACCCTTTTTCTATATGGGCATCACATCGGCCAATTTCCAATCTGTCGGGACTTGCCCAGTCAGCTAGGACTGCTGGTAAATGATGGAAAGCGGCTTGGTGAGCACCCCAGCCAGCTCCTTCATCACCCTTGGGTGTATCCCATCCAATCTCAGAGACTTGTGTGTGTCTGTGTGATGCAGTAGGTCACTGACTGTCTCCTGGATTGGTGTGTGTGGGGGGGGCCTTCTCCTCAGCACTTGTTACCATGTTTCCTCCTCTGTCTAGCAGGGGATGGAGTCTCTCCATGGCCTTTCTTTTGCTACTTCCGTCATAGTAATATGTTTTGGAAGAAGTACACAATTTTCACCATGTGTAAGTTGGTCTGGCTCAATCAGTGGTGAAAGAAGTTTGTTAGTGAGCGTAGCTGAAGCCTTCAAACTGTGGTGGGAAAGAACTGAGGAAAACAAGAGGAACATGCTGCATCCTTAAAAGAAATAGCAGGAGTGGTAGGCATAGAGATTACTTTGTGCACATGTAAGAAGGGAAGTGGAAACCAAATTACACACACAGATTTATTCAAGCAATTTTGTCATCAAAATTCAAAGTGTAGAGAATGCACCCAGAGCACCATAGTAACATGGTCACTGGCTTTCAGAGCTGCTTTCCTCAGAGGTTACAGGCCTGATGACTAGCACACCAAATAAAGGTACCTTTATAAGGTCACTGTTGCCTCAGTGAGGGACTTCCACCTAGAAAACAACAACAACAAATCAAGGCTGTTAATAAGTTTCTTATACTTTATATCCTGTATAACATTACTGCAGTCTCTTGTATTCCTGCTACACTAGTCTTGGTGCTAATTTTTTGTACACAGTGCAAGAAATATACAATCCATTTTGGCTTTGGCTTACATTCCTGTGAGATATCTGAATTTGAGCCTTCTCAGCTGTACAAAACTGGCCTGGCCTCTGACCTATGAAATCAACAGGTCCTGTGGATCTCTTGACAGGACCACACAGTCCAGATTTTCAGGGGGGTGTGAGATGGAAAAAGGGATAGGAAAAAGACAACCCACACAAATTCCCACCAGAAATGGGTACAGCAGAAGATAAAACTGCCTTTAAACCTGAAAACACACTTCATATGTATACATGGAAAAAAAATATGTATGTGTAAGAGACTGAATTTTTATAATGCCAACTATGTAATTTTGGAAGTACAAAACTGACATTCTTAGAACTTACAGTTTTCTATTTGCAAAAAAAGGCGTTGGATATCAGCTATGTTGTGGTAACAGAGTTGGGCACTTTGTAGGTGTGGTTGGTCATTTGCTGTCATTCCACCCCAGTGACAGAAGGGATGACTGCTATTTACACCAGAAAGTCAGCTTGAATTATGTGATGAAAGGACAAAATGATAAATTCTGAAGAAATACTGGATGAGAAAAGTGTCAGATCCACAGTGAGGTTCACGAAGAAAATGAGCCAAAAGAAAACTAAAATGCAAGCTTGGTCTGCAGTTTCAAGGTTTCACCTGGCAGGTTGTAGAGATGACAGGATACATTTTCTTCCTGTGCTTGTCTAGTGCTTGCAGTGCACACCCTGGCTTCCTGCCAGAGAAAGCATCTTTTCCCGAGAAGTTTGTTTTCATAGTCTGCCAGGTAGGCTTGCAAAACAGCACTCAAAATTAGACAGACTACTGCTCCGAACAGGTAACAGATCTGCATCAAGAGACTTTAATGGGGAAGATAATGGATTACAGATACCTTTTGACTTGGAACAAAAAGCTGAAATAAACTCTGCTTCCTTAGCATCATTTGACAGTGTAAACATCCAGCATGAATTGAGCATGCCAGGCTCATACAGCACCAAGAACTTAGGGTGTTTAACTCACCGTTCTTTGGTGAGAGACCTCTGCTCAGATACCCTGCTTTCTGTCGTAACAATTATGTCTCTTGAAGCTACTTGCTTTCTAGTCTTCATCTCATCAGAAGAGGCTGCTTCATGAAACATATTCAACAGTCATGAGATGGAGCTAAAGTATTTTCTCTACTCACTGATTTCTCTGTGTGACTTCTTCAAATTAAAACCTTCCATACTCGGTTTTAACTACTAGCTTGTTGAAAAGTTTTAGAAGGAAATCTGATGGGTTTTTTTCCATGCAACCAAAAGAAAACAGTCCCTGAATGTTGTCTTTCAAAAAAGCTGGTCTGGAAGACACCTGAGCCCTGCTTCAGACAGCTTTCCCCATAATGACTCTTGGTCCTCTAGGGAATTCCTGGGTTTGGCTGAATCTTGGATATTCCATTACCCAACTGCATCATCCCAGGGACAGGAGACTGCAGGAGGCATTGTGTTTACAAGCACCATTTGGCACAGCTTTTCTCTCCACTTTTCTCCAAGAATGGGCTGTAAAGAAATGAAGTGGCATGGTGAAGAGAAATACAGCTGATATTTTCAGCGTGCTTTATTTCTTTAGCAACTGCTTATGTTAATGATGTCCCACAGAGTCCATTTGCTATCTGGCATAGGTGGAGAATGCACTGGAGATGACTGGTTTACATAATGTTTATGCAGGCCATATTTTTTTCCTAATGTACAAAATGTAGAATGATGCTATTAACCTCCAAAAATGCCCAGTAGGTGCAACTGCCACCTAGACCAGGACGTCAGCTGAAAGAATACCCCAGTAGCTCCAGCCAGGGAAGCTGTTGGGTACATGTAGGGGAAAAACCTAAAACACCATGTAGGAATGGAACATGAGTCATCAGCCCTGCTTTTGTGTACGTAGAAGTAGGAGACAAAAGTCTAGGTGAGACAGGGAACAGAAAGAAGCAGGTTTACCCAGGACAGAGGTTAATGTCTGAGTAATAAGAGGGCCACAGGACAGCTGGGTCTTCTGTCCTACAATCTGGCCAACATGCTAAGACTTGCACTGTATAAAACATACTGACATGATCTAAGACAACTTGGTCATGTACATATATGTATAAACATAAATATGTTTATATGGAAGGCATATATGCATACACAGATTTCAATATACAGCCTATATATATCTCCTATAGTTTGTGGGTTCTCTTTTGAAAACTTACTTGTGTGCTTAAGTCGTGAAACTGTTTCTGGTGGATTGTTATGACAGCTAAAAATTTAAACAGGTTCAAAGAGTGATTGGACAAATTCAGAGGAAAAGATATCAGGCCTGCTAAATGCAAAATTACCACCTATAATTTAGGAAGTCTCCAAGATACAGCTGTTGAGTTGGCAGTAGACATGAATTAGGAGTTGAAAGACTGTCTTACTTGTCCTGACCTTATCCCTTCTGGTGCCACTGATCACTGTATGTATTGACAAGTCTTAGGGCTGGGCTTGATGCTTGACCTCTGAAATTATTTACCTTCCCCACCAGGAAAAAAAGGCAAAAAATAGCAGATAAACCAAAGGTGCTGAGGGGCAACAACCAAAAATGGAGAAAGGGAAGAGACCACAAAACATTTTTGCCATGCAGCACAGAGAGCTTGATGGACTTCAGCTCTTACCTGGTTGTCTGTCCTCATGTTTTCTGTAATGTTTCCAATTTTTAACTTTAAGCCATTGAGTTCCTTACTGCAAACTTTATTAAACAAGCTTTCCTTCTGTTTCCCTGCAACAGCAATCTGGTGTCAGTGAGCACAGTGAAACAGAGCTCAAGGAGAGCAGAAAGCAGACAGCCCAAAGGGACCAGTACCCAGAGATATGCCCAGGGAATCTGGCAGTGTGTCCTCTTCTCTGGGCATGAGTCTTGCTACAGGCTTGGGTAAAGCCTGAGATGTCACGTATCAGCCCTATATTAGTGTTTTTAAGTTGTCATATTTATCTCACATTCACTGATATTTCTTAAATGAGCAAATAATTCTCACAATTTTTTCTTTTGGTTCCACTCTTCTATACCTCTGTTGCTCCTGAACAGCTCTTACATGCTGTTCTACGTGGGAGAGGTTCGTTACTGGAAGTTAACTGCAAGTATCTTCCTGCAGGGATTTGCTGTGTGAAATCTTGTGCTGTGTTGGTTGTTTTTTCGCTGGACGTGTGCGGAATGGCACGGGCTGTGTCTCTGTCCCTAAGTGAATCTGAAACTATTACACTTGCCTCACTGACAGGAATTATAACATTTTTAGATTAAAAAATTGACATAAATGAGCTATTTCTTCTGACATTTTTACCAGCAAACCACTCTGCTGGATTCTTTCCAGAAAGCAAACAGAAAAGGGGCATCTCTGCATTCAGAGTGAACTCATTTATAATCTGAATTAGTATTAGTGGAAGACATTTCACACTTGATTTACTGAGAGGTTTTTTGTTTTATCTGGGACTTCCTGACTTTTTACTTTTGGCTATATTTCCACTGAGCTACATGAGAGCCTGACAATCAGAAGAATTGAACCATAATTCCCTCATTTTCATCAGTTATGAAATGCTTTATTTGAGTTCCAGTAAGTTGGGAAGTTTCAGTAACAGGTGAACACCTCTATATTTAATTATTTTGCCTACTCTGACATATAAACTCGAAGCTTGTCTTTCTGCCTAGGGAATGTGCTTATCTTTTTCTTTTCCTGTAGTGTGGTTACAATTTGAACTTGTCCTGACTTTATAAAGTGGTGGCGCATGCTCTGAATGCAAACCAGCTATTGCTGATAGGGACTGGCATGTACAGTGACCCCATGAGCAAAGAATAAAATTTTACAACTGTGTCCATATATTGTTGAAGAGAACATGAGCTATCCAGAAAAATGAAAAAATTCAGGTAGTTCAGTGGGACTAGTAATAAGTTGAAGCATTTCTTTTCAGTCATGGCTAAAAAACCATAGTCAGCTTATCCTGCAACTGAATTTGATCAAAAGACACATGGTTAACTTACAGTGAAATTATTTGTCTCCACCTATTTCTGTCTTGAATATGTCATTACTGATTTTTTTTCATTACTCCCATTCTTTACCTTGTCATGTAATTTTCAATGCAGAGTACACTCCGTTAATTTATCCCCTCTCACTATCATAGCTGTGAACACACATTTTCAGCATTCAGCCAGATCTGCTGTTTGAGATGGCCTTCTTCTGCGAACACACTGACATGGAGTAAGTCTGTGGTGATATCCCAGGCTTCTGGTGGGGATACCAAGGGCTGACCAGGTCTCCCAGCAAAACCATCATCTCCTCCCCACAATGAATAGACTGGAAAAACCCCATCATCTGCTAGGTGGATGAGAGATGTTTTGGTACCAGCCAGGCAGTGCCTGTTGTGCAGGCGCAAGACCTTTATTTTTCTTTCCAAAGGGGCTCTGGCTCATGGTGCAGTGCTTTGCAGGGTCACTGCTCAGGGCAATCTTTGGCTGGGACACCTTTATGCTTGCTTTTGTCCCTTCCAGTGCTCCCTGATCTGGCAGCATTTGTGGCCAAGCTCTTGCTGCTTGGCCACCTCCATCAGTTTCCAGTCAGACTTGCCATCAGCCAATGTGGTTCCTCCCATCCCATTTTTGCCTCTGACATTGTCTTATCCCTTGCCGTCTTTACTGAAAAATCCAGTGAGGACTGAGACAATGTTAGCAGGAAAACATGGTGGTAAATCATTGTATTGTGCTTATAAAACCTTTGGTAAGTGAGGGCAAATTAACCTTACTAAGAAAGCACACTACCATCCTAAGCATTTTGCTTTATTCAGTGTCCTTTTCCCATCTCAATGTCATTTGATTCTGACATTTATACTGGGGGAATACTCAAAAAACTTTCTCTGTATATATCCCTCCATAAGCTAACAGCCTCTGTGGGCAGTTAGGTAGGAGACCAGACAGATTGCCCTGGAACACTAATTAATGCAGAGCATTTACTGACATTGCAACACATCAAAACCAATTACACTTCCATTACACTTGTTTACTTTACCCCTTCCTGCGTATGTGCCTGTTGAATTCAGTCCATATTTAATTTGGGAGTGGATTAGCTAATGAGGTGGTAGGATCGGTTACTAGCCTGGCAGCAAGACAATGAAAGCCATCCAGCAAACACTTTCCAAAGTTTTCTCTGAAGGGTAGCAAAGAAAAAATAAACTGGAGCAGGCCTTCTCATTAATCCAGCTTCCCTTAGGAATCGTCTGACCACAGTTCCCTCATGCTGTGAATTCTCTTCTTTCTTCTGTCTCATGGTAGTGTGGGGTGATTGAAAGAATAACTATTGAGCAAAAAGCATTTGTGCAATAACTACTCCAGGGTAGAGAAGAGGTTCACATCTGAACAAATCAACTCCAGAAAAATCTGCTTTTGTCAAATAGTAAATATTCTGTGATCAAAGTGATGTTCCAGAAATGCTCTTATCATTGGATATGGAATAATTCTAATGCTGCATTTCTGTCTCCAGCTGTGTTCATGCAATTTTTATGTGGGGGCAGAAACAGAGCTTGCAGCATTCATAGCCAAACAATCACAAGTGGCAACAAGCAGATCTGTGTCCCACTTGCTGGAAAAGAGCATACAGTGGCAATTAAAAGTGAAGCTCAGAAATACCAGAAGGGAGAGGAACTGGGAATCTGTTAGGGAGGAAAGGTGCTATCAGAGAGAGAGCAGAAATGAGTCTGGTCCAGCTGGGACAAACAGAGCCGAACGGGTAGTGGATCCCATCACAGCTCTGAAGGTCTCATGGTGCCTCAGGTATGTGACAAACCTGGTTTGAAGAGGAGCTCCATGTGCAGGACCAGCAGCTCCAATGCTGTCAGAGCTCACTCGCTGAGCTGTGTTAAGAGTGAGAAGGAGAGCAGAGCTGTGGAAAGCTGCCGTGTGGGACAGTTTTGTGGTGGTTTATGCTGGCATCAGTTCATGAGTGTCAATAAAACCAATCAGGCTTGCAGGAGTTGAGCATATTTGGGGCAGCAAGTACTGTGGGACTTTTCAATTGTGAAGCTGTGTGTCATTAGGAAGTTCATTTTTAAACTACTTTAAAAGTAACAAAATTAGGAAGTCTGTGTTTTGACAGCAATGCTTATGAATTCCACGGACTGAGAGGAGGAAAGAAAGAGGGTGGTGTGGGTGCCGTTACCTCACCAATATTTTATTTGCTGCTTAGTGTTACTCTTATAGACTTCTTTTGCCAGACTTATGATGGTGTCTGGCTTTTTGAACAGTGGCAACTGTTAGGTACAAATGCACAGTCAAGAGATTAGTTGATACTCTTTTTAAAAATGACAGCTGATGTTAATAGCTTGTAGCTTTCAATCATGAAGGGGAGAACAAACAAAACCTTTTCTGCAAGTAATGTTTATACAAGTCCTAAGGCAGGCTATTTTATCCTTTGCTACAGTCAAGATAAAATAAACCAAACCAGACTGTCCAAAGAAGGGAAGGATGAAAGAGTTTTTTTATTCAGGCTCTTCCCTCCTGTTCTCCACTCCCTATTCTCTACAACAAAAAATTGATTGAATTGTGAAAGACGGGCAGTCCAGCATCATAGATTACAAGGAAATGCAGCATGTCTGCTTTCTTTATCAGGAGACAGAACTGCCTTCTAGTCACAGCTCCAGCTAGCCCTTTCAGAGCCCTGTTAGCAGCAGCCTGGCCGAGCATGGCAGCTTGACAGGACTGGGCTGATCCTTATTGTTTTGCTATTGCTTTTCATTCAGGCTGCCATCATTCCGCTGTTTGGCTGCTTTGAGTGGCAGTGTGTCAGGGTCGCATTTCAAATTGAGGACCTTTTTGTGGTGAAGTTGCATGCAATTTCACATATGAAGATTTAAATGAGTGGAAGTCACAAAATTAAGAGATTGAAATTACAACCCTTTCACCTCTGTGAAGTCAGCCACAAATTCAAAACATGGCAGGAAATGGTACAAAGAGGAAAATAAGAGTCACTTCAGCACAGAGTTTAGTCACATACAGATTTCATGTCATGAAAAATGTATTTTGCTTTGTAAACAAATAGAGCTTCCTGAGGAATTAGTATCTTCTGTTTCTGATGTAGTGCTTTTAACTTTTCAGCTCTAACATTGTACTGAATTTTTGGTTTATTTCAATGTAAGGTCCATAGGAAGGAGCAAATAAGTGTGTGTGTGGTGCTCCTCAGTAAACTATTGTTATATTCACTTTGCAAATATCATATGGATATCTGAGTCCATTTTAATTATGGTGACTCATGGACTAGCTACAGAATCATGCAGTTCTTCAGCTACACTATTGCATGGATTAATTTACTGTGTGTCTCAGTTTATAATAGCTAGATTGCTGCCAGTGCCTGGGCTAGGTGGTTTAGAGGTCACAGAATCATCTGGATTGGAAAAGACCTTAAAGATCATCCAGTCCAACCATCAACCTAACACTGACAGTTCTCAACTACACCATATCCCTCAGCGCTATGTCAACCCAACTCTTAAACACCTCCAGGGATGGGGACTCCACCACTGCCCTGGGCAGCCCATTCCAACGCCTAACAACCCCTTCTGGAAAGAAATGCTTCCTCATATCCAGTCTAAACCTTCCCTGGTGCAACTTGAGGCCATTCCCTCTTGTCCTATTGCTTGTTACTTGGTTAAAGAGGCTCATCCCCCCTCTCTGCAACCTCCTTTCAGGTAGCTGTAGAGGGCAATGAGGTCTCCCCTCAGCCTCCTCTTCTCCAGACTAAACCCCCCCAGTTCCCTCAGCCGCTCCTCATACGACCTGTGCTCCAGACCCTGCACCAGCTCCGTTGCCCTTGTTTGGACACGCTCGAGTCATTCAATGTCCTTTTTGTAGTGAGGGGCCCAAAACTGAACACAGGGATCAAGGTGCGGCCTCACCAGTGCCAGTACAGGGGTAAGATCCCTTCCCTGTCCCTACTGGCCACGCTATTGCTGACACAAGCCAGGATGCCATTGGCCTTCTTGGCCACCTGGGCACACTGCTGCCTCCTGTTCAGCCGGCTGTCAATCAACACCCCCAGGTCCCTCTCTGACTGGCAGCTCTCCAGCCACTCCTCCCAAGCCTGTAGCGCTGCTGGGGGTTGTTGTGGCCCAAGGGCAGCCCCCGGCATTTGGCCTTATTGAAACTCCTCCAGTTGGGCTCAGCCCATGGCTCCAGCCTGTCCAGGTCTCTCTGCAGAGCCTCCCTACCCTCGAGCAGATCAACACTCCCACCCAACTTGGTGTCATCTGCGAATTTACTGAGGGTGCATTCGATCCCCTCATCTAGATCATCAATAAAGATGTTAAACAGGAGTGGCCCCAAAACCGAACCCTGGGGGACACCACGCGTGACCGGCCACCAACTGGATTTAACTCCATTCACCACAACACTTTGGGTCCAGCCATCGAGACAGTTTTTACCCAGCAAACTGTGTGCCTATCCAAGCCATGAGCAGCCAGTTTCACCAGGAGAATGCTGTGGGAAATGGTGTCAAAGGCCTTACTAAAGTCAAGGTAGACAACATCCACAGCCTTTCCCTCATCCACTAAGCAGGTCGCCCTGTCATAGAAGGAGATCAGGTTCGTCAGGCAGGACCTGCCTTTCATAAACCCGTGCTGTCTGGGCCTGAGCATCTGGGTGTCCCACATGCGTTGTGTGATGGTACTCAGGATGAGCTGCTCCATCAGCTTCCTGGGCACTGATTTCCGGTGCAGTTACACAGGCCTGTAACTTCCCGGATCATCCTTCCAACCCTTCTTATATATGGGCGTCTCATTGGCCAATTTCCAATCTGTCGGGACCTCCCCAGTCAGCCAGAACTGCTGGTAAATGATGGAAAGTGGCCTGGCGAGCACCCCAGCCAGCTCCTTCAGCACCCTCGGGTGTATCCCATCTGGTCCCATAGACTTGTGTGTGTCTGTGTGATGCAGTTGGTCTCTGACTCTCTCCTCCTGGATTACAGGGGGTCTTTCTCCTAGTCTCTGTCTTCTGGCTGAGGAGGCTGGTTTCCCTCAGTATAACTGGTCTTGTTATTAAAGCCTGAGGCAAAGAAGGCATTAAGCACCTCAGCCTTCTCCTCATCACTTGTTACCATCTTTCCTCCTGTTTCTAGCAGGGGATGGAGTCTCCCTCTGGTCTTTCTTTTGCTTCTTGCATACTTATAGAAACATTTCTTGTTGTCCTTGATTGCTGAAGCCAGATTAATTTCTAGCTGGGCTTTAGGCTTCCTGATTTCCACCCTGCATATCCTCACAGCCTCTCTGTAATCACTGTGTGTGGCTAGCCCCTTCTTCCAAAGGCTGTAAACTCTCCTTTTCTCCCTGAGTTGCAGCCAAAGCTCCCTGTTCAGCCAGGGTGGTCTTCTCTGGCACTGGCTTCTCTTACAGCACCTGGGGACCGCCTGCTCCTGAGCCATTAAGACTTTCTTCTTAAAGAGTGCCCAGCCTTCCTGGACCCCCATACCCTTCAGGATCATCTCCCATGGGATCCTTTCAAGCAGGTGCCCAAACAAGACAAAGTCAGCCCTTTGGAAGTCCAGAATGTCAGTTCTGCTACCCCTGTCCTGGCATCTCTAAGAATGGAGAACAGAAGTCTCTAAGAATAGAGGTTGTCTGAGATATACATTATAGTCCATACCAGTGTAGGTGTGCACTAAATGGTTGGTGACTGGATCACAGTGCAGTATAGGCCAACAAAAGCAGTAACAAAGATATTTGGCAGTAGAAATAGAAAGGACAATGTAGTTTTGGATACTGAAAAGATTTCTAAGATGCTGTAGAAACAGCAGCCATAACTATTAGCAACAATCTAAATACAAGTCTGTAGGAGTGATAAAAGAGAAGACAGCACTGAGGCTTCTGCTATTATTAATCATTGGGGAGATGGAGCAGGGAATTCAGGATCTGGCTTGTTAGATTTGAGCACATGGAGGAACTTGGAGCTGTGACAGTCTGGGAGGGCACCCTGCCATTGTGTGCCATACACTTTGTCCTTCAAAGGTCATATTTAGAACTCTAGTGGAAGCATGCACTTGCTGGGAAGCCAATGAGATTTAAAGGCAGTCTAAAAACATTCAAGCTGTCCTCAGCCCTGTGTCAGAATGGCCAGTGTGCCCAGCACATCACCAAGCAACTTGGGTGAAACACAGGGCATTTTAATGCAAGACATTTTAGCACAGTCCAAAGATGCTGTCATGACAGATGTCAGCAGTGATTCACTGCCTCTCATTTACCACGTGATTAACCCACCTTTCATTCATTCTCTCTAATTTTTACTTTTTTTTTTTTTTTTTTTTTTTAGAAATCATCATGTTCTCATCTTTTCCCATATAAAACCGTCAACTTGTCAAAAAAGAGAGGAGCTGGAAAAAATTCCTCTCCTTTTCACCTTGTCTGGCTTCTTTCAAACTGAGCTATGCAAAGCTCTAGTGCAGCCTGACAAGTCCTAACTGCTGAGATTTCACAGATGCTGGGGGAATGGTGGTGGGAGGGAATAGGGGAATTGTTCCTGCAAGGCCTTTGCTGCAAGATACTGCACTCTGCAGGGGCTCTCACAAACACCTTGCGATTGAGGGAGGGCAGGCAGCTAAAATGGAGCAGATGGAGTCACATTCAACAGGAAAGCAATGGAAGCAGGAATAGAAAAATACGATAAATCTTCAATTTCAATGTAAGAAAAGCGGCTGATTTAAACAGCCAGGAAAAGTGGAAACTTATTTCTGTAATGAGACTGGCCCCTGGAAATGAAGCAGAGGATCCTGAGTCATTATTTGGTATGTTTTATTTTAAGGCAGAGGACTGAAACTGGATTGCAGGATTACTGTGCTACAAGCAGGCCATCTGTCCATAACTGTATTAGACATGATAATGTTCTTTTCTTCACAGCTATTAATACCATGGCTCCAGTTGGCCTGCTCCTCTGCATTGTCTGCCTGGATCTGCCTGGTAAACAGGCAGTGGAAGAGACTGCTATATTCCTAAGACAAATATATTGGTTTGAGTCTAAAAACTTACACTGTAGAGATAGTGAAGTAAAGGGAGCATCTCTTTTCTGCCATGCAATATGTAAACCCCTGGTAGTGGGAAAGTTTAGTAGGTCAGTGCTCAGCAGCAGATCTGGACCACTTTACACTGGTGGTGGTGTTCAGGCATTCACTGCATGATGATGGCACTAGACCGTGACAGTGCCACCTTCTTATTTTATCCTTTCACATAATTTAGACAGTTCTTACTGAAGAGATTTGGAGAAGCATTCCTGATTTGTTGCTTTCTTATGCAGAACTCTAGTTCCCTGCCAGGTGTAATTATAACTGTAGGCATATTTAGGAATCAAGATAATATTTTATGGGTAACAGGAACAGGGTGGGGAGCAGCGACATGATGAAAAGTGAGATCTGCAGAAAGAAATCAGATTTTGCAATAGCAAAATTCCAGCTTATTTGCCTCTTTGACTGTGACACCTTTTGGTTTTGCAGTAGTTGTAAGTGGCATTTAATCATCAGAATACACAGGGATGCAAGTACTCTGTGATTATATTGTGACTTTCTTCTGCCACCATCTGGAACAACAATTGAGTTTACAGCTAGGAGAATATCTCTCTTCTTGTCTTTTTTCTCAGTTGTTATCTTTCCAGATGGAAGATAGGATCTAAGTTTCTCTTCAATAATGGTCAAGCCCTATTTCTTAACCAGTAGTTGCTGTTGGAGCTCTTTTTCCCCCTGTTATACCAGATTCACTGTCTTTCAGGAAGCAGGATTTTGCTCAGGAATCACCTTGGTCCAGAGATTCTTTGAAGTCTGCTGAAAAATGTGTACTCAGCCTTCATGCCACTGAATGAGCAGCCATCAAGGGCATTGGTTATGAGTCTTCATCAGGAGTTTCTTCTCCTCCAGGTTTGGCTTCCAAGATGGACACCACCTTCCTTTGCTTTTACATTCAATATGCTTATCCTCAGGTCCTGAGCTCTGTTCTTCATTTGCCAGGAGCTCAGAGCTTCTGAAGCTGCTGGTGGCAGGGCAGGACTTGCGGAAGAAACACTTCTTCCATCAGCTTCCCAGAGGAAGGGACATTTTTCTGGCAGCCATCCAGCTCCTGCAAGCTGAATATGACAGTAAGGTCACAGTTTCAGGCTTTTCAAAAAGCCTTTCCTCTCTGTCCATTTGAACCATTCACCTTTGAACAACAGAGCTCTGAGCTGAAAGAACAACTTGTCGTACAGCAATCTGCAGCAGCGTCACCCTGGGTCCCCTTTGCAGACTGTGAAGAGCAGTGGGAGGCTTTGAGTATACTGTACCTCATCCAAAAGGAGCCACTGAAAAGGGTCAGACAACAGCTACTCTGCAGATGTCTGTGCTTTCTCTGCTGGCTGCAGAGTGAGCCTGATGTACCTAACTCATCTCCAGGTGTCCATATTGTAGATATTTGCAATTAGGTGAGAGAAAGTCAGTCTCTCTTCTAGTCTAGATACCAGTTTGTCTTTCAAGGGATTGAATATATTATGTCTCAAGTATATCAGTACTAGCTCTGCATTTCATACAGTCCTTGTTAATCTTTATTCAAAATCATAATCATAACGTCCTGTGTTAACCTCATAGGTCTTCAGAAATGTAAGTCTATGTTCAGGGAAGATACTGACCTAACTGTTTCCTCATGCTGAGCTGCAGCAAAGTAGCTGCTGGTACCTACCTGGAGGAGCACTGAGCAGAGGCAGAAGTAGTTGAGCATGGCTGACCAGGGCTGCTGCTCTTCAGGGAAGGAGTCGGGGCTTGGTGGGAGCAGTGACTAAAAGGAGCCTGCCATGATCAACGGCAGGGGCAGGGAGAACAGCTAGTGCTTTCAGGAGGCATTGGAGTCCAGGCATACAGTACCATGGGGGCAAGAGCACACTAAAGCAAATAGCTCTAGGCAGTTTATGTCTTCTTGCTCCCTTCTGCCTGGCCATTGTCTTTGATTAAGACACTCTCATCACTTTAGTTCTTAAACTGTGAGACATCCCACAGTGCAGGTTGTCTCAATCCAGAGGAAGTGCAATTACACTATTACAGTGGGTTCAGTGTCATTATAAAAAGTTTGAAAGAATATTCCTTGGGCATAACAGCATCATTTTGCCAATATTCTGTAACTCAATAAACAAGCCGTAGACCACTGATTCATAGCTAGTGGAAAAAAGAATCACAATTCTCACTAATAACATTTCTTGTTTCTGATTTGACAATAGCTGATGGCAGCTTTTATAGACTGATCTCTGCTGAGCACACACCTGCAAGGAAATGAACCTGTGAGCTAATGCATTGTATAGTCTTAGCGCAGGAATAATTTGTACAAATTAATGATAAAAGCCAAATCCAACGAAGACTGCTCTGACAGCAGCTAGTGAGGGACAGGCCTAGAGGGGGTAGGTGACTTCCCCATGCACTTCCGTCAGAGTCCACATGGTGCCCTGCTCTTCCAGCTGAGACTAGTTCCAAAGTAAGCCAACCTTTTGCAACAGCTGCTTTTGGTTGTGAGTTCTCCCTTGCATGTGTAATCCCCATCTGAGTCAATGTTCTTCACTGCAAGGAAGGATTGAACAGTTTAGCACCAGGTTGAGGGAGGAGATGATGAAAAATGAGGAAAGATACCATATGTGGGGAAAGCAAGTGGTAGTGTATTCCTGGGGCCAAAGGAGAGTTTCTCAGATTCTTCTTTATTCAGCATTTCAGGGCAAAACCTCATCTTGAGGAGAGTTACTTCTTGCTGCAGTTGCTCTTTGTGGTAAACTGCTTTTGCAATACTGTTTCTGATGGAGGATATGTAAGGCTCTAGGGTGGTCAGTGCTTTGTACTGAAGGTCAAACTTCACTGTAAAAGGTTAAGTAACTGTCATGCCTAACTCTGCGTAAAGCTTCAAATGAAATCAGTCTTGATGGCTTCATGCTTCTTGTCTTTCCAGGTGCTCACTGGGCCTTTTAGTATAGTCTGAGATAAGATGTTTACAAAATGTGTCTCAGGTTTGTCTCCAGTAATCAACCAAAAACAGTTCTAAGAAAAAAAGTGCTTTTCCCTGCAAATAATTGCCAGGTGATTTACAACACTAGTATGTGTGAGCCTAAATCAGCTTGATTGAGAGCAGAGATTGAACTGTTTTTCTGCATGTATCAGATCATCCGAATAGAGAAACAGTCTCAAGAAAACTGACTATAGCTGTTCCACTTCTGTGGTTTAGCTGTTTATTAGCGCAAGGAGGACTATGCCACTGCTTTGAGCATACAAATGCATTATGGATGTTGATGGCCCCTTGTAAACAGTAAAACGTGAGAAAAGTTGCAGAAACAGACAGTCCTTACTCAGCAGTCCTTCAGAGATATGGGCTAACAGGTAGTGTGAAGCAAACTGATTTTCACACTGTAGTTTTTAAGGGATGTATGGGAGCCTCTTGGTGGTAAAACTGTGTAAGTGTATCTTCTGATGGAGTTACTCTGTCACAGAATATTTGCTGTGTCTAAAATGGAGTCAGGATGGACATGTTCCCTGTAAAAGATGGTTCTCAATCAGGCTTGAGGGACCGGTTTAGTAAGTTTTTCTTCCCTCTTTCAGGAGAAAAAATGCATGAGTTTGTTTTTGGAGACATATATGTTCTCAATTCCATCAAAAGAAACTTCCCTCCCATGCATTTTAAATGTTCCTTTCCCTTGCCATGATCAATCTGCAACAAGGTTATGATGTGATACTGAATGCTGAAGCTTTCTTGTCCTGAGGAAAGATGATATCTGAAAGGTAAGGTGAAGCAAAATGGAGTTCTCTTCTAAACTAATGAAATGAAATGCAATGCCTTGTGCTAAGTGAAAACAGGCTGCTTGATACGTCTCCTAAACATTAGTGCGCGACACAAGAGGTGATTTACTTACTTTTTTTTTCTGTGTGTAGATTAAGCCTGGGTCCTAGAAAACTACACTTTCTCCCATATGATACCGCCAGTTCTCACTCACTTGGGGAAATATTCTCCTGGTAGAGAAATAAATGATTCCTTACCTGTATGGAGGAACCTATGGCTAAACCAGTAGAGACTGCAATTTTTTTTTTTTTCGGTTTATACTTCTGAGGTACCTAAAGGTGTGTTGTTCATTGGGGAGGATAAATTCACAGTGAAGAACTCAGTTAGAATACAAATGCTATAAACAAAATTAAAATGGCAAATACACTCCACCCTTCCAGTTCTCATCCACAATTTATTAGCCAGTTTATCTATTCTGCTCTCATTAATTCTTTTTGATCATGTATGTCTTTTTCTGTCTTCGTTTTGCACTCATCCCGAGTACACTGTGCTGCAACAAGCAAGAACTATTCAGCAGATGTTTCTGCTTTGCGGACTCTGGCATTCCGTACTTGGTTGTTTCTTGACAACTAGAAATCCTGACTGGGATGTTTCATTTTTCTCACAGGAGCTTTGGGAGCACCATAGAATAACATCTAATCAGTACTAATTCCTGTAGCTTGTATTAACATTAATTACTCAACTTTGGGGACAGAACGTACCCTTAGCAAATTTGCAGATGATGCTAAAGTGAGGGAATGCTTAACATGCTGAACAGCAGAGTTACAATCCAAAGAAACTTGAGTATAGGGCCAACAGGAACTTCATGAAGTGCAGGAAGGGGAGTGCAAAGCTCTGCACCTGGAGAGGAATAACACTAGGCATCAGCACAGGCTGAGAACAGGCTAGCTGAAAAGGGCCTGGGTGTTACAGTGGATGCCAAGCTGTGTGTGTTAGCAGTGCACTCTCAATGCAGACAACACAGACTACACAGTGGGCACTGTCAGGGGCAGCGTGATCAGCAGTCCAAAGGGAAGTGATAATTTCACACTGGTGAAGCTGCACTTCAAATAATTTCAAGTTCACAGACGCTGGAGTCCAGGAGGAAAGCGGAGAGACCACAGAGGGTAGAGTACTAATAGGATGATCAGGGACCTGGAGCACAGACCTACAAGGAGAGCTTGGGGAGCTTGTCTAGCCTAGCCTGGTGAAGAGATTATTGGTCAGACTTGTAACAATAGGATACAGCTATTTGGTTAGGAGCTACAGAGATGTCTGAGACAAGGTCTTCTCAACAGGGGCAGATGGTATAACAAGGAGCAACAGTCACATGTTGCAGCTTTGGAAGTTCAGCAGGTTAGATGTTAGGAAAAAATTCTTCACTGAGGAGGTGGTGCAGCACTGGAACAGGTTACCCAGAGAGGTCAAGGACTTTCTGTCCTTGAAGTTCTCAGGAGTTATCTAGGCAGATCAACAGCTGATCTGATCTAGTGTTGGTAACAGTCTTGCTTCTTATGGGAGGCAGGACAGAGGCATCCAGAGATCCCTTCCATCCAACACTGATGATTATATGAATTTGAGGGATGCAGTAAGCCAATCTAAGAATCCTCTTGCAGTCAAACTTTAACTGAACAGCCCATAGTTATGAAGTGTTACTGAGAAGTGAACTGTATCTTCATGTACAATGGGAAAACTATTCTCCTAAATCGTGCTTCATGTGTTATAAAGCTGCAACAGAGTACATGACTCCCAGATGAGTTTAACATAGGGGCAACTTTTCTTACTGGCTTGTGCCCTAGTTCTGGAAGACCTGTAGTACATGCTAACATGTAAGTATGGACTTTGTTTTAAGTCTTTGCATCTATCTGTTGTTTGGTTAAAGTCCAAAAGTATGTGCGTAATTCTTTAATGAATCAAAGCATTTGCAAGTCCTTAACTGGCTCCTGATGGCTGTTATATTCCTGAAGTACCTCAGCTGTGGCTAACTCTGAAGAATTAAGTCAGACAAACTGAATGTACTTTTTACATTGTGCACATCTGCGTCCCATTTTCAGGTTACCAGTTCACAAAATAGTATATCTGTCTTCCAAGTGAAACTTCCATGAAAACACAAGCTGCTCCCATGTCCTCATGAGTGCAGTTCTTCCCAGAGGAAAACCCCTCAACATCTGCAGAAGCAATAACTATTTCGGCAAGAGAATTTGCTGTCCCTTGCAAAATCCACCAAAAAGAACTGAGGGGAATTTTAAAAAGTAAAGTTGAACATGCAAGAAGTCCATGACATTCTTTAGTGATGCATCAGATTTTTGCCTTGTTGCACTAAAGGCAAGAATGTTATCACTATAGTGGACTCATTATTCACAGAGCTGATTAATTTGCTGTCACAGAGCCAAAGATATTTTTTCACAGTATCTCAGAATCACAGAATCATCAAGGTTGGAAAAGACCTTGAAGATCATCTAGTCCAACCATTAACTTAACACTGACCATTCTCAAATACACCATATCCCTAAGCGCTACGTTGATCTGACTCTTAAACACCTTCAGGCATGGGGACTCCACCACTGCCCGGGGAAGCACATTCCAATGCCTAAAAAACCTCTTCCAGAAAGAAATGCTTCCTCATATCCAGTCTAAACCTTCCCTGGTGCAACTTGAGGCCATTACCTCTTGTCCTATCGCTTGTTAGTTGATTAAAGAGACTCATCCCCAGCAATCTGCAACCTCCTTTCAGGTATCTGTAGAGGGCGATGAGGTCTCCCCTCAGCCTCCTCTTCTCCAGACTAAACACCCCCAGTTCCCTCAGCCGTTCCCCATACGACCTGTGCTCCAGACCCTGCACCAGCTCCGTTGCCCTTCTCTGGACACACCTGAGTAGTTCAATGTCCTTTTTGTAGTGAGGGGCCCAAAACTGAACACAGGAATCAAGGTGCGGCCTCACCAGTGCCGAGTACAGGGGTCAGATCCCTTCCCTGTCCCTGCTGGCCACACTATTGCTGACACAAGCCAGGATGCCATTGGCCTTCTTGGCCCCCTGGGCACACTGCTGGCTCCTGTTCAGCCGGCTGTCAATCAACACCCCCAGGTCCCTCTCTGACTGGCAGCTCTCCAGCCACTCCTCCCCAAGCCTGTAGCGCTGCTGGGGGTTGTTGTGGCCCAAGAGCAGCCCCCGGCATTTGGCCTTATTGAAACTCCTCCAGTTGGCCTCAGCCCATGGCTCCAGCCTGTCCAGGTCTCTCTGCAGAGCCTCCCTACCCTCGAGCAGATCAACACTCCCACCCAGCTGGGTGTCATCTGCAAACTGACTGAGGGTGCACTCGATCCCCTCGTCTAGATCATCAGTAAAGATGTTAAACAGGAGTGGCCCCAAAACCAAGCCCTGGGGGACACCACGCGTGACCGGCCGCCAACTGGATTTAACTCCATTCACCACAACTCTCTGGGCCTGGACATCCAGACAGTTTTTACCCAGCAAACTGTGTGCCTATCCAAGCCATGAGCAGCCAGTTTCACCAGGAGAATGCTGTGGGAAATGGTGTCAAAGGCCTTACTAAAGTCAAGGTAAACTACATCACAGCCTTTCCCTCATCCACTAAGCAGGTCGCCCTGTCATAGAAGGAGATCAGGTTCATCAGGCAGGACCTGCCTTTCATAAACCCGTGCTGACTGGGCCTGAGCATCTGGTTGTCCCACATGTGTTGTGTGATGGTACTCAGGATGAGCTGCTCCATCAGCTTCCTGGGCACTGACGTCAAGCTAACAGGCTTGTAATTTCCCAGTTTATCTTTCTGATCCTTCTTATATATAGGCATCACATTGGCCAATTTCCAATCTGTCGGGACCTCCCCAGTCAGCCAGGACTGCTGGTAAATGGTGGAAAGCGGCTTGGCGAGCACCCCAGCCAGCTCCTTCAGCACCCTCGGGTGTATTCCATCTGGTCCCATAGACTTGTGTGTGTCTATGTCACTGACTGTCTCCTCCTGGAATGCGGGGGGGTCGTTCTCCCAGATTCTGTCTTCTGGCTGAGAAGGCTGGATTCCCTCAGTACAAATACTCTTATTATTAAAGACTGAGGCAAAGAAGGCATTAAGCACCTCAGCCTTTTCCTTATCACTTGTTACCATGTTTCCTCCTTTGTCTAGCAGGGGATGGAGGCTCTCCCTGGTCTTTCCTTTGCTGTTGACCTACTTATAGAAACATTTCTTGTTATCCTTGATTGCTGAAGCCAGATTAATTTCTAGCTGGGCTTTAGGCTTCCTGATTTCCACCCTGCATATCCTCACAGCCTCTCTGTAATCACTGTGTGTGGCTAGCCCCTTCTTCCAAAGGCTGTAAACTCTCCTTTTCTCCCTGAGTTGCAGCCAAAGCTCCCTGTTCAGCCAGGGTGGTCTTCTCTGGCACTGGCTTCTCTTACAGCACCTGGGGACTGCCTGCTCCTGAGCCATTAAGACTTTCTTCTTAAAGAGTGCCCAGCCTTCCTGGACCCCCATACCCTTCAGGACCATCTCCCAAGGGATTCTGTCAAGCTGATGCCCAAGTAAGACAAAGTCAGCTCTTTGGAAATCCAGATGTCAGTTCTGCTACCCCCTCTCCTGTCCTCTCTAAGAATGGAGAACTCTATTATTTCATGATTGCTGTGCCCTAATCAGCCTCCAACCACCACATCATCCACCAGTCCTTCTGTGTTCAGAAAGAAGAGATCCAGCAGGGCACCTTTTCTTGTTGATTCACTCACCAGGTCTGTCAGGAAGTTGTCTCCCACACATTCCAGGAATCTCTGGGACTGCTCCCACTCTCCTATGTTGTATTTCCAGCAGATGTCTGGGAAGTTAAAGTCTCCCACAAGAACAAGGGCAAGCGATCATGAGATTTCTCCTAAGTGCCACCTCTCTGTTCTGGTTGGGTGGCCTATAGTAGACTCCCACTACCACACCTGCCCTGTTGGCCTTCCCCCTGATTCTAACACAAAGACACTCCACCCTGTCTTCACTATACTTGTGCTCAAAGCAATCGTAACATTCCCTAACATACAGTGCCACCCCACCGCCTCTCCTTCCTTGTTTATCCCTCCTAAAGAGTTTGTAGCCATCAATTGGCGCACTGCAGTCATGGGAGACATCCCAACATGTTTCTGTAATAGCCATTACATCATAATTTTCCTGTTTCATCGTGGCTTCAATCTTCTCCTGTTTGTTGCCCACGCTGTGTGCACTGGTGTAGATGCACTTCAGATGGGCTGATGTCCCCAGCACATTTTTGCATTTAGAGGTCCTAAATCCAGCCTGAGCTTTCACAGGTGTTACCACAGTTACTGATCCATCCATATCCCTTGCATCTTTGTTGTGCCCCATGTCTCCATCCCTTGCCTCCACTGCGATGGCAGGGTGAGGGCCATCGCTGGCACACCAGCCCACAAACTGTGGTTATCTACCCTGGGGCTTATGTCTGGGAGTTCCAGTTTTGTCCCCTTCCCCCTTCAAATCTAGTTGAAAGCTCTGTCAATGAGCCCAGCTAACTCCTGCCCCAATATCCTTTTTTCCTCTCCAGGACAGGTGCATCCCATCTGATGTGAAAAAGTCTGTATACTAACCCATGACTGAAAAATCTGAAGTCCTGCCAGCAACACCAGTCTTGGATCCACAAGCTCATCTGTTGGATTCTCCTGTAATCTTCTTCATCCATCCCTGCAAATGAAGGGACGGAAGAGAACACTATTTGTGCCCCTGACCCCTTAATCATTTTCCCCAAGGCCCTGAAATCTCTCTTCACTGGTTTAGGACTTCTCCTGGTTGAAAAACCAAGAGGGTAGTAGTCCTTGGATCTCACTAGAGTGGGGAGTTTTGCTGTGAGGTCCTTCACCCGGGCCCCAGGGAGGCAGTGACTTCCCTATGAAGTGGGTCTGGTCTGAGCATTGGGCCTTCAACACCCCTCAGAGTGGTATCATCCACTGCAATGACCCTTCTGGGGTTCTTTTTGGAATTAGTTTTAATACCTGGTCTAGAATGACCTGGCCTTGGTGGACCTTCATCTTCCTTTTTATTTGGCTCTTTTTCATCATCCTTCTCTGCTTCATTCACAAGTTCCAGCGCCCTGAATCTGTTGTGAAGGGGCACCATGGAAGGCGAGGGAGGTCAGGAAGGGATTTTCCTGTCTCCTTGAGCAGGGACCTGTTTCCAAGCTCCCCCATCTCTTAGGCTCCCTCCTTCTGCCTGGTAGCAAGAGGGTGAGGGATCACCTGACTCTTTTGGAGCCTCCATTTGCTCCTGTTGCTTCAGGGGTGCCAAGGTGCTGCTCCACCAATCAGTCTCGTGTCAGTATGAGTGAAAACTGTGAGGCTGAATTCAAAGTGTGTTTCAGGCCTGTGGAAACCTTTGCTAAGGCTCTTTTTTGAGTAATCCTGTACAAAGCTCAGAGAGAGGGCATTATATGTTGAGACATTCTCATTAGACTGCAGCATTTGGATGATATGTGTATCTTTGTACAGCTATGTGAGCTTAAACATCTGAAAACTCAGATGCCCACTGGGAAGTTCAGTGTACTTTTTCAGAATTGTTTTCTGTTTCTCCTATTGTTTTCTTTCTTTTTTCTTTTTTCTTTTTTTTTCCATGTACTTTTCTGGTACTCTTATTCCATGGAGATAGTGGTTGTATCTTGTATAGAACAACCTTTTGCTATGTTCAAATCCCATTAAGTGATCAATGCTTCCTGGTAGGTTTGAAAGGGTTGCAAGTTGTCATTTTTAGTTATGAACAGGTAAGTTAGTGAATGTCCCATTTGATAAAGATTTCTTATCATTAGAGAGATAAGAACTATGCATGTAACATGAAAGGAACTTATGAGGTCCTGATGACAGCTCTTGTCTTTTGTTTCCTTTCAGAAATACAGTACTTTGAGGTTAAGTGGCTTCCTGTTTTAACTTTGGCTTCAGAAATACATAAAGGTATATATTTTGTTAACCCCAAAATGTCTTGCAAATCCTTCAGCCAGATTCTTGTTGTCCAGTATCGTGTCTTTGTTTTCAGACATTGATATTTGCTTAGTGTAACTGAGTTTGCATTACTGTAATACAAATTACTTCATCCAGGAAAGGAAGAATAACAAAGTTCAAGTACTGTGACTTTTTGTTTGATCTTCACTCATGCTTTAATTTCCATATCAATTATGTATTATGGGAAGCCAGAGACAGAATTAGTGTCAAGAAAAAACAGAAAGAAAAAATTGCCTGAACATGCAAGACTCTCCAGAGTCAGCTCATTCAGCCATTATAATAAATACATTTGTACAAGGTTCTTTCTGTCTCATCATTTTGTCCTGAAGCTGTGATTTAGTCAAATGAAAGAATGGAAAAGTACCACATGCTATAATGGACGTGTGTACAAAACATTAATTTATGCCTTTTCCAAAGCTGTTACATTGTCCTGTTTTCAGCCCACTGGATAATGTATGGGGTTCAGAAACTGTTTTGTACTTCTGCCAGCTGCCCTCTGTGCAGTGATAATGCTCATTCCCCCCTCCTCTATTGTTGTAACACAACTGGTCCATTTGCGACAGAGGTAGTATAAAAAGAAACACCACCTACAACGGTTGTGTGTCTCAGTAGCTACCCTTAGAAGGACTCATGGCTAGACCCTTCAGACAGGTTTAGATCAACATTTAAGGTAGATGCAGTAATCCACTTTAAGACAGACACAATGTGTGTTTTGAAAAGGAATCATTCATGAAACAATTAAGTATTTTTTTAAAATGTTTGGGCCTAGCTTTCCATTGAGTATTGCTGTTAATCTTTGTGGCGCTGCTGTCTTTTTAAAAGGATATCACTGAATTAATATAAAGAAGTCACATGCATATATAATTAGGAGACTGCTATGTGAAATACAGCTTATTTTAAACAATCACTTATTGACATGAATACTTGATGCTAGAGATACCATTTGGTGCTTGGCTAAGCATAAAGACCCATAAGCAAGTATCCATGATTTAGAAAGAGAAGCTGGAAGTAAGGACAAGATTCAGCTTCAGAGGGTAGACGTCTACATTAGGAATCTGAAAGCAATATCCCATGTGAGTTGGGTGCATAAGTACCCATTCTATTCAAAGGAGAATCAGTGTTTTATTTAGCTGTCTGTAGGTAAATATGTGATGAACAGAAATTCCTTTAAGATACCTGAAGTATCATCTTTGCACTGGCAAATATGATGCAAGGCACAAGGGAATTCTGTGCTTTTCTGCACATAAATAAAAGCTGTGAAAGATACCATAGGATAACTGAAACGGCTCTGTGGGCCTACATGCAGACAAATGAAAGAGTCCTTGATCTCCAGTGACTATATTAGGAATTCAGACATCCAGACCACACATGGTCCACATATAGGTAGTCCTCCCAATTTGTGAGTTTGAATGGAAAGAAGAATCTAAAAGTGAATAGTCTTCACTAAAGTTGAGGGTGAGTATAAAGCCATTTTAAATGTATGCCTAAAGATCCATAAAAACATAGTTTTTGAATTGTTGGACTTGTTATAGATGAGGCTTTAATGACTAGTTATAGTGATTGAGAATCTGGGCTCACAGTTGTGCAAGAGTAGTCCTTCTGGGCAATGACAGAACTCAGAGTGTCCATTCATTAAAGTCCTCAGCTTTTGTTCACTGACTCCTTAATGGACCTCTCATTTTTAGTTACTTACTAGGCTGTTCTGGTTTGCATAAGAATAAGCCTAAGTACTTATAAGATTTCTTTGGTCTGGGTAAATCACAGTGTTCTCTTCTTTTACAAGATACCTCTTGTAAATGCTCTGAGTGTAGATTCCCTTTAGAGAAGCAAGATCCTGAGATGCAATTACATCCCATGGATGTGGACTCACAAGTTCACCAGTTGTTGTTTTCCAGAGCACAATACCTGTAGGCAGTCTGTTTAAAAGCTGTTTTTCACAGAAACTGAGTATTAGAAGTTTCTTACATACTAACAAAGTTTTCACTTCCAACTGTGAGAGAGACTCATGGACCTAGACAAAACAAACATCTGAGTTTCTACCCTCACACCATGTTCTTTGGACTTAGGCCAGGTGTTTTAGGATCTCTAGAATTCCTTCTGTGCATGTGTTCTGTACAGCCCATTTTTCTCCCTGAGTATTTGCCAGAGTATAAAAACAAATTCCTTGTCAGCTGAAACTGGTGAATTTACTTCTGTGAGATTTTGTTCACATACCCCTAGCATTTTTCAAGTGGCCTCTGAAAAGACTTCTTATCTATTGGATCCCAAAGCAAATCAATCTGCAGTTAGGGGCAGTTAACCTAATCATATTCCTATGCAGTTTTTCAGAGGTTAAAAATGCTGTCATTACCTCCTGAACTGTTCGCTCCCTTTCTCACTTGTGACTGTGATGTTCTGGCATTTGCATTGCTTATTCAAAAGTCAGTTGTGTTCAAAGAGTTAATGAAGAAGGCAACAGACTTACACTGAGAAAGCACACAAGGCACCTGCTACAATTCAGCCTGTCCCTTGCTCCTAATCGCTATCTGCTCATTGAACAACACTGAGTTAAATCTCCAGTTTAGAGAAACTCTCAGTATTACACTGATTTCATCAAAGCAATGGTGATTTACACTAACTGAGGGTCCGGTTATGTTTGGATTTTTAAAAATAGCCCAGCAGATGAGTGTAGAGAGTGTAAAGGATTAGCACTTAAGCCCTATTTGTGGTTCATTCTATTACATATTTAATCTGTGTTCAAAATGCTTGTGTGGTTTGCTTTGAGGGAATAATTCTCCCATTTCAATTTTGGTTTCTTCATCCTACCTGCAGTGTTAAGAGCTTTTTCCAGAAAATTACCTTGCAGCAGAAGACCATAGTATGTTGAGTGAAACATTCAATGGGCAGAAACTGCAATCTGGACATTTTCAAGGGTAGATCAAATTACACAGCTTGCTGTAGAAAGTGCAAACAAATTTTAGACTGGTCAGCGCTTATCCATTTTGAAAGTACATCACTTTGGAAAGAGACTTGCTCAGCTAATCTATAGCTGTCATGGAAATGTAATTTTTCCTTCTCCAAACCAATAACGGGCACCTGGCAAGCTTGCTTGTGCAACCATGCATTCAAGTCTAGCAGTTTCCATGGAAACGCATCAAACTGTCGCACCCGTTTTCTAACATGCTGCCATTTCACAAACACAGGACAAGCTGTTTTGCACAAAATTCTTGTATAATGCTATTTTGTTTTCTCTCTGAAGACAACTCAGTAAGACTAAACATTTGCAGACTGCAAGAATTGCTTCTTATTCCAACTAAAACAACTCATCTATATAAGAACATGCAGGCTGAACCTTTAACAGACTCACTAAAAAATGCATTTTAAGCTATTGAGCTCCCCATCTTTAGATGAGAAAAATGAAAAGTTGCATTTAAAATATAAGTATATTTATACTGTAATTTAATCAATACACTACCTATGTCTTTGTTTCCCTCTGGGAAGATATTTTAACTCCAAACTAAATACACTGCCTCTTTTCAGAGACTCTCATGATAACTTTTCTGTTAGTTTGATAAATTATTTCAAGGAGTTTAAGGACGTGTGAGAACAGGAGATGGGACTCAGGGATCCAAGAGGTCTTGTCTACTCTATGACTTAAGGCCCATCTAGTGACTAAAAAACCCAAGGCTTCTTTGATTTTGAATAACTTGGATTTCAAGCTGTATCCTAACATACTCAACAAAAAAGGTTTCAGAGGACCTTCAGAATCTCAGACAGAGGTATGGAGGAGTCTGGTACTCTCTTATCAAGACTATCTGAACATGTAGGTTTCAGATGTGGTCCAACACATATAGTCCTCTTAGGTTTTCAGTTTGAGTAAAACTCATGGCAGGTACTATTCCTGCCCTCCCCCCCCCCCCCCCCCCTCCGGTAACTCAACATCTACTTATCATTCAGTCAGTAGCAAGGTTTTCCAGTGAACTGAAATCCTGCTGTGATAATTTTTTGATTCACACAGTGTTTATTTTTTAAAATTATTTCTGAATCTTAGAAGCTGCCAGGTCCTATAAGTAAGGAGTATGTTATGTGGCTGGTTCTCTTTTCAACAATATCAAGCCTTTTGCTGCATTTTTTTCTTCCCTAGGCATTACTGTTTTATTGATATCAGCAGCTGGCTCTCATTTAAGTTGGAGAAGCATCAAGCACTATGAATTCATCCTGTGGAATTACAAAAATTAGTTAACAGTATGTGTGAGATGAAGATCAAAGAAAAGGATCAAAGAAAAGGAGAATTAGGTGACAGGAGCCATAGAATTAATGCAGAGCAAAATTTACAAGATTGTCTTATCCAGTGAATACTTATAGTGGAGATCAGATGGAGCTGGTAGCTAAAAGGCCATAAATGGGATAAATGCCCATTTATCAGGAAGCATCTTTCAGCTGAGGAAACCTGAAACTGAATAGTGTATATTGTAAAAGGTTGAATACACTTAATATTGTCTTGCTTAATGGAAAAATTTGCCTATGCTATTTAGCATTAATTTAATGCTAATGTGCCCATTTAGTAACAATTGATATTAAAGTTTCCTATTTAATGTTAATTGAAAATCACTGGTCTCCAGTTTCAGATAGTATTTAATGTCACTTATTTCAACTAGTGACCAAAAAATGCATTTTTACTTTCACTTGAAAGAAGCACAGATCAGTCACTAGAACTATAAAAATTAATTTAATTCTATAATTGTTGACAAAAAAATGACCATCAAAGCCCTAGAAATATAACTGTATGCTACAAACCACAAAGGACACACTGAGATGATACTGCAGTGGCTGTAAACAGTCATACTATTTTTTTTTTTTTTCTTTCTGGTTGAGCATGGGCAGAAAATGGTTATAATAAGGAAAGGGATTCTGGTTTGACCACTACCTTTTCCACATTAAAACCAGTACTCACCTTTGGACTTACCAGGGCAGATGCCACTGACCTGCCAACAAAACCTTGGTGGCATAACCCCTTAATTTGCATTCCCTATTTGGCTAGCTCTATGAATATATGCTCAAAATATGCCTTGTGGGTTCCAGACTGTCTGTGAACTGTACAAAGATCCTCAGCACCTAACAGCCTCTCCCTATAGTGTCTATGATGCTCAGTGCTCTAGGACCTAAGCTTCTTTTTAGATCCAGTGTCTCTTTTTGGAAATTATATTGCCTTTACTGCAGGTGTGTTTCTTGTATCACATGGACTCTGTGTGCAGCCTGTTAATAAGTTATCTTTGTTCCTTCTCTCATGCATGTATATGCACAGAGTGACATCTGAGGGTAGGTTCATAAAGTGAAAAATTTTCATATGCTGTATTAAGTAGAGTTGCATCATTATTTACAAGTGATCTGCCAGTTTAGCCATCTAATGTGCTGCTGATGTCAGGGCCTTCCTACTGCTCTCCGTCTTGCTATATTTCTTTGCTGCCATTTTGTTCTGTAGGATTTGTGACTCCAGTTTGACACAAGGTATCATGGTTATGCTTTCTGTGCATTGTCTGACTGATTTATTTCAAAAAGTGTGAGCGAATTATACTATTACCTGTTTTCTAAGTGCTGCAGAGAAGCTCTAATTTCTTTCTGTCAAGTTGACTCAGGCACAGCTATTTCCTAAGTCATTTCTCTTCACCAGCAGAATAGTCTCCCACTGAGAATACTCCCTCCTTATTGTGAAAACTTGTATTTTGGTGGGTCATAATTAATAACAGTGATGTTATTAATCTTAAGTGCATTTTCTAATCTTTAAAGCAAAGAAAAGCATAATTTATAATGTTAAGGAATAAAATTATGGCCCACTCCTTCCCTGAGGGGAAACAGGTTTCCTGTACAATTCACAATTCTTTCCCACAGTGAATATAGCCTGTAGCAGGCTTTTAAAAGAAAAGCTAATTGTAGAGGAGTGGGAGGCATGTATGGAATTACTTTGTTGTTTGCCTGGTTGCTCTTGCACACAGAAAGTGAAGAATTAATTCAGGGATATGCTAATGGTAATGGGTCTGTTTTAGATGTGAGCTAGGTGCATCTGTTGTGAGCACCACTGACCGATCATCCTGTTTCTGATTCTGCTGACACACAAACGTCCATATATCTGAATCAATCTGAGGCATTGCACACGTCAAACTGTTGCTCTCTCAGTGCTTGCATTGATAATTCATCTTCTGCACTAAAATTTGACAAGCATAAAATTTTGAAAAGGCCAAGTTTGGGGTCTCTTGAGATTATTTTTGACCTCAGCTTTGACAACGGATGAAGAAAATCACTAACTGTATGCGTTTTGCAAGTCCATTAAGCAACTGAGACTTGGCAAGTTGCTGTTATTAGTAGGATTAGTGATAGCAACCTTCCCATAGCTAATGGAAGCCATCGTTGACATTAGAGGCTTGGCAAACACAGAAAAGTTTGCATCACTGCTGGGGCAGAATAAATACATGCAGCAATCCATTGATGTACTGTGTAGACAAATAGGGGCTTTCTAAACTGAAAATCCTGTTGTTTCGAAACCATAAGGCCATATCCTGGTGGGGTCCTTGATCCCTGAGGTATAAGCATTTCAGAAGGAGACTCTAAGGCTATAATGAAGTTTGCTGTATATTCTTTCTCTTTATGGTAACTTGTAGATGTCAGAAATCTAAATTGCTGGTCTGATGACTGTGGTGTACAAACAGTTGGAACAGGAAAGTAATCCCCACCTCAACATGACTTTGCAGGGGCAAATTGGAATTTTCAAGGAAATATTCCAGACCAACTTTCGACTGAGGAGCACCATCTCCAAAGACAACAGTAGTGAGGGAGATACTCCTGCAAAGGGCTCACGCTCTTCGTGCCTCTCTGCTATTTGCAGAATTGCTGTAATGGCACACCTTTCTTAAGGCAACATTTGCCTGTGCAAAGTGATCTCTCCCCTCTTTCCAGTCTGGTCTCTCTGTCACTCCACCTTCATTAAAAAAAAAATATTATCCAAAGATCTATATTTTCCCATTTCTACCAGTAATAAATAGCACCTGTGGTACTCTTACTCAGTAATGAGTAACTCTAAGAGGAGCTAGTGTCAATGAAGAAGTTACTTATGCAGTAAAGATGTCAGAATCTATTTTTACATGTGCACTGGAATAAGAAAGTCCAATTAATTGAAGCTTAAAAAAATTTAAGAACTCTATGTTAGGAAATGATCATGCCTGGGAGAGTAACCACTCAGAAATTAACTGTTTGGATTGGTTTGAAGAAATGAATGAAGGGATGCAGGAAAGAAGGACAGAGGTTAACTTTCAAAGTATCAAGAGATATGATGCAAAGAAAATATGTAATTTAAGGAACAAAAAGAGACAGTTATATTTACTGAGAAAAAATTATGAAAGAAGCATTTTCTTAGGAGGTGAAATAAAACTTTAGTCCAGTCTTGAGTTCTACTGTAACTATTTTATCCTTTGAAGGATTCCTTTATGTAAGAGTAATCTTCTCATGACATTCAACTGTACAAGAAGGTTTGACAGTTTACCAAAGGCTATGGAAGCGTATAAGAGGACAGTTCAGAAAATGAGGCATGATTTGGGCAACACTGGGCTTCAGCACAGTTAGCATCTTAAGATCTTAATAAGGTCCATTTGGAAACTACCTTGAGAGTATGCCGTGTTTTCTCTTAGAATCATGCCTTTAACATGATCCCTTATGAGGCCTTCTCATGCATAAGTTTTGGTCTGATCTAAGGCTGTTTGTAGTCATTTGTAGTCACCACTCTACCATTTGCTAACATTTTACACTCAGTTTAGGTGAAGGGTGACAGTGACATCTGTCAGCTTCTGGTCTGACTTGTGGGCATGTGGAGAAATGCCCTGTGCTGTGTCATTAACAGTGATGCAAATGGTGCCAGTGATATAAAAATATTATAAATACATGGTGTAGCATTTTAGCTCTGAGGGCTTAAAGCAATACAGCATCTGTGATGGTTGATTTAACTGCCATTAATAACAACTGTCAATGACTGTGGGAGATGACAGAGGAAAAGCATCAGTTTGATTTACACCAAATTCACTCGCAAAAAATTCCTATCTCCTGTCTGAAGGGTTTCAAAAAAATTACTAGTACTTTGCATTGGAGATAACCATTTTTCCTATTCTGTAAAGAAGAGCACAGTGACTGCATCTTGTCTGTGGGCTTTGTGCTGACAGGGGCGAAGTTTTAGAGAAGTATCAGTTGTCATTTTGCTCAAAGGAATTGAATTGCTCTGGATCTTGCATGACACTGACCTCCTGCCCACCCCAGGCAAAAATCTCAGTACTCAGTTACACTTGAGTTGGAGACACTTTCTCACAGGATCCTCTGCTGAACCAGAGCACAGCAACAACCAACAAGTAAGTTCTCTTATCTTTTTGAAGTTACATGTTGTCAATACCCTGGGGTTTGTATCACTGGCATAGGTCAGTTTTTTTAGTGTAAGAAGGTGCTGAGAAGGATAAATCTATTTAATGCAATTGTCTTGCAAAAGCTAATGATCTTGCCACAGCTGAAGTTACTTTATTTGTATCTAAAATATTACAAAAACTTTATTTTCTGAGTGGTTTTCATGTTGAAAAAAAAAAAAAAAAGATTTTTGTAGTTGAAGAAACATGCCACAACTTCCCATTAAAGGAACTTAAAGCCTTAAATGGGAAGAAAAAACAACTTGCAATGGAAAAAAAATATGGGATTTTCTCCTTAGAAAGTTATGCAATGAAATGATTATGAAAATATGAAAATAATGTCTTTCTTAAAATTTTATCTGAAAAAAGTACTGCTTGTTGATTCACATTTTTCAGTGAATAGAAAATTCAACAAAAGTATTGCCATTGATTAAATTTAGTATACTTCTTACAGAGTAAGTGAATATTAGATGAGTAAATATGCTAGTTCCTTCTAAAATAGATGGATAGGGTTGTGTTGTCACATTAACTTATTACATACATAAGGAATGCAAAAGTATATGTCTGTGCCAGACAGTAGAATCAAGGGCCACACCAGAAGTTGAAATCTTATCTCTTTTTTTATTCGTAAGTCATAAACCAATTTATCTCTCACTAATTCTATAAATATTTGCAATTAAATTGGATCTTGCCTTCTCTCAATCCATCTTCTCCTTTCACTGCATCTGAGCTTCTAGTGAAGGAAAATTATGCTGAGCTTGTGGCATCCTTAGCAACATATTATCTTGACATCAAATGCAGGGTCAAACAAGGGTAGGTGCCTTATTGAAAGAAGAATAAGCTTTTACAGGAAGCTCGTCCAATGAGGTAAACATTCCCATGACTCCAGGTTCCTTCAGTGGAGTGTTAGCCAGCACACATATGTCATTATCAGTTCCAAGTGGTGCAAAGAGTAAAGGAGAAGCAAAAGCCCTATGTGCTTCTACAACACTCTTCGAACAGCTTGAAGGTCAGGCAGATGTGTCAGTTTGAGAGATGTATTTTTCAAACATTAAAAAAAAAAAAAAAGTATTCAAGGAAAGCAATATGTTCTATCCTTCAGAAAGCTGACTTGGATTTTTTTCTGAACTTCAAGCCATCTAGTAACGTGAACATTTCAAATTATATTCCTGAGAGACAATTCTTTAAACGTGAAGCACATTTTAGACCATGGATGTAGTTAAGCCTGGAAGAATTTCTACTGAATTGTGATGGATTCTCCATTCTTGAAAACCGTGACATTAAAACTGGTCATTCTTTCATAGAAGACACACTTGTTCAAACAGAAATAATTCACTCCTGAAAGTCTCATGACCTGTGTTGTGCTGTTGGCTGGACTAGACTGTCACAGTGCTACCCTGAGATTACGGGTGTATCTGTGAGGCATTGTTTACTGAAGAATTAATACTTTCGTTCAAAAATTTGTCACTGATTACTGGCTTTAAGTCTTTTTTTTTTTTTTTTTTTTTTTTTTCCTCTGTGGCTGTGCACTAAAAAGAAATTAAAATTGCCAATCTGGGGGGAAGAAGTGGGAAAACGTTTGCCTTCATTTCCTCATGCAGCTGTTTAGCTGCAAGCCAGAAAGTTGTAGGTAAGGGCTATCCCAGCCTTTTAGGTATATTGGATGATGGATGCCTCTGATGCCCACCATGCTGGAAGCCTTGACAACTCCCATCTGAGCAAATCACAGGCACAGAGAACAGCATCATACATATTGTATTTAAGGAATGAGGGAATATTTTGCTGCTGTTTCAGCTTTGGGAAAGTGCTTCATTCCTCTGTTCTCCAGATGAAGCAACTGTTGAGGGAAGCAAGAGCTAGGCTGAAAGCAGAGCAAGGTCTAGGAAGGGAAATGCAGTGTTAAATAGTTTCAAATTCTCTTCCTGACACCAGCAACAAAATCTGAAATGGTGCAAAATGCAGAGTGTTTGTCCTGCTCCCTCACCTGCTGCATTTTTGAGAAGGGACATTACCCTGCAACGAGCTTTTCCTTGCTCTGGCTGTGAGCAAAGACAGCCCTTTTGCTTATATGAATGCTTATGCAGACTGAAGAGAAGTATATTGCTTTTAAATTACTACAAGTTCCTGCAGGATGGTCTAAAATTCGGGGTTTCATATTTGAGAGCTCAGATCCATGAAATCTTTCTGCTTTCCCTGTAACCCAAAGTTTTGCCTGGGCCAGTTCTCTTGAATGCTTGGAGTATTTTTATTTGAGGTATGATTGCAATGAAAGCATAACTTTTTAGTTAATGTTAATTTATAAGCTCTTATGACCAAAGAAATTAAACTGTTGCTGTTAAAAGTGAATATATATGGCAGGAATTTATTTATATATATTCAGAAAGAGCTTGAGGATGAGCCCAGTGGAAAAATAAATACTGTCAATGTTCTGAAATCTCAGAGTGAAAAATGCTATGACTAAACCAGCGATGAAGCTGTTTTATGTAATGTCTCCTTTAGTGAAAAGAAGGCAGGACACAAATTCCTATTACATTATTTTTGCCTCTCCAGATGGCCTGTCTCAGAGGGCTGGAAAATTTGCTTTTGCTAGAAATTATTGCTAGCTTTTTGTTTTCTTTGTTTTTAGAATTTTCAATATGGTGGATAAAAGCAAAAATTCCCTGTGAATATTTCCATCTCTGAGGTGCTGCATCAGTAAATTAGTGGCCACATATATTCTTTTTTCTCACCCACCAACAAGTTTTTCCTTCCCCTCCAAAGGTGGAGAATTTGAATTACCATGAAATTCAAGAGACTATTTCGAGGATTCTGCTGAACAAACATCTTTTTCAGTGATTTGAACTAGACTTTAACTAAGGGACGGAAGGAGAAAGAGAGCAAGAAACTGTAAGAGAAAGAGAGCAAATACTGCTTATCCATCAGCTATATCAGTCTAGCTTTTTTTAGAACTCTTCGAGTTGAAATTAATCTCTCCATTGACTACAAATTTCTGATTTTATAAATTCTCTTAATTAGCCTTGGCACAACTGTACTCACCGATTGTGATCTTTTACAAGGCATTTTGGCATATCATTACAGTGAAAGTGCACTTAGCAGAGTTACTGAAGGATGTGTCACAAAATCTTAAAAGCTGTCCTTCTGTCTCTATCTTTGGAAATATACTACTTGAAACAGCTGTACTGCAACACTAGGTTGTGAAAGATGGTAACAAGTCAAAGATGCTTCTCAAATGTCATCCTCATTGTACACTGAAGGAGTGGTACCTTCTGATCTCTAGTTTCCACATTGTGAAAATTCTTCTCTAAATCGATAAGAAATTGGCATAATTCAGAGGTGACACAGTGAGACAATGAAGGTGAAGATGAATATCAGGCACACTGTATGTTTTTACCTAATAATATTCAAATAATTCCACCTTATTATTTCCTGCATCTCAGGGAAGTTGAAGTTCCCTGCAGCTCTAGCAGTTGGCAAGAATGAATTCAGTTAATTTGTCAACATGTCACTGACCTATTTCAGAATAATCTGTAGAATAGCTACAAGTTCTAGATATATTTCTCTGGCGAGGCAGTGAAAGTGGTTTTATTGCAGATAAACTGACACTGGAAACGATCTCTCCCTTTCCCTTGCAGCATTCCTATGGGCAGCAACTTTTGGCTTTCAAAAACAAGCCCAGACAGGGTCATGGGAGTCTTTGAAGGACTGTGTATGACTGAAAAGTTTAGTACGCAACAAGTAAACATACATAAACTATCAGATGCCACCAGATATTCTGCTGGAAAAGTAAGCCACAAAAAAAGATGCACACTCACACACTTACACAGGCATGAGGCTGTGTAAGCATGCGCCTGTCCACGTATATACATACATACACAATATATATTGGCACATGTGCACATACCTCCAGGTGCACATAAGATGAAGCAAAAGTTTTTCTGTTCCACTGTTACCATAAATGTACAAAAGCTTGTTACTGTCTCAGTTTCAGAACTTAATATCCACACAGGGAAGAACAATTAGCCAAGCATTAGCCTCATACATTTATCATGTCAGTATTGGGGCAACTTATTAACCTTGACAAAGGATTGTAAAGGGGATTATTGCATTATATAGACTTGGAAATTCCCTAAAGAGAGAGGGAAAGTGAGGAAGGGCTTAGCAAGCTCTTTCCCAGTTGATTCCTGTAATTTATGATCTCCAGGAATGTAGAAGAGAGGTGGGAACAAGATGGGACTTTTGGATCTCTTTCTTTTCCCCTGTGACATATGCCATCCCCAAGATAAGTGTAGCTGTAATTGTAATCACTTGCTTGAGGACCAGAGTTGTTTATCAGGAAAAAATTTTTTCCCATCCTTCCTGCATTTGGTGGGAATAAAATACTCCTCCTAGCTTCATGACATATAGTGTACTAAATTTAAGAGAGACCTTTTATTTTCTTTTTGAGTCCCTCTTCATTAGCCCCATACTTTTGAGACTATCCACAGAGTAACAGCATGGTGATTATTTTCTAAAACCCTCCTGTAGTTTCATTAGATTTTGCTGGATCCCGTAATAAGCTATGACCAATTCTCTGAGACCCATGAGTATAAGTGCATTTATTTTGTTAAACTTTATTTTGTTCTCTTCTGTTGCCTAGGGCTAATATTTTTTTGTGTGTGTGTGGCACCTTGTAAAAAAAGAGTATGGGCATACATAGAGGGAAGTGACTGCATTTAAAGAACAATATTCAATTTTTCCCTGGTATCATCAGTAAAGGAAAAAAGAAAGTTAGGGAAGAAGTGCTGGTGGTAGTTTTGATCTTCCTCATTAAACCTGCACAGGAATTATCAATTACATCAGCCTTAGTGTTGACAGAGTAGAGTTGAAGCATAAGGAGTCAGACCAGCCCCTCCAGTTGTCTCTGACTTGTACTGGGGCAGCTGAAAATGGAGAGGGCTGAGAGGAAGGAATTGTGGAGGGTAGTTTGAGCAGCTCACACCTGCATGGTGCGTGGCTTCAGACAGCCATCTGCTCACAATGCTTTCCTAAGACACCTGTGCATTTCCAATGGAAAATAGTTCATGTTTATCATCTCAGTTTCTCAATTTCCCTCTCAACAAGTGTACAGAGAAAAATCAAGGTGAGGCAGAATCAGACATTGTGCCTGGGATCCAGATCATAAAATTGAACCTTTGAATCCATGTTTCTGTTCTTCTATGTTCCAATTAAGTTAGTAGGCTTGAAAAGATACAGAGATAGTTAATTTTCTTCATAATAGCTTGTACCATGATAAGTTTTGGATTTGTGATGAAAACAGTGTTGAGAATATAGGGACAGAATCAAGGCCTTTTCTAGTTCTCATGATGCTCTGCCAAAGAAGAGAGTGGAGGTGTACAAGAAGTTGGGAGGGGACACAGCTGGGACAGTGACCCCAATTGACCCAAAAGGATACTCCATACCATATGATGCCTGCTGATGGGAAGCAGTGAATGTATTCAAAATTTTACTCTGCTTGTGCATGCAACTTTTGCTTTACCTATTCAATTGTCTTTATCTCAATGCATGAGGTTTCTCACTTTTGCCCTTCCGATTTTCTCCTCCATCCCACTGAGGGACCAAGCAGCTGTGTGGGGCTGAGCTGCCACAGTTCTTTTTGGTGCCCAACATCAGGCACAACCCATGACCCTGGGATTAATAGTTCCATGCTCCCATGCCAGCAAAATCTGTCTCTTTGGGTTTAATGTTTTGTCTTGAAGCATTATTTATTTACAGAAGTTCAAAAGGGATGCAAAAAGAACCTTGTTTAGACATGGCAGTAATTACATCTACCTAATACAGACAAGTTAAAGTTGAGTGTAAAACAGAGGTGATCAATTCCCCTTTTTCACCAGAAATGAGTCCTTGTTGTGTGTGCTAGAGGAAACTGGAAGTTGGACCCTTCTCTGCCTTTGCACTGAATTAACTGGGGAACTAGCCCATGACGATGTAAGGGCATGTTCTCTTCAGAGGGGTAACATATGTGCTGTGGTGATTCATTATCAGTTCATTAATCAATAAAGAGCTGACTTCTTATGCAAATCTGAGCTTCTAAAATTTTCATAACTGCTTAATGGAAGGGACCAAAGAAAAGCCAGTCAAAGCTTGTCAGCTATTTGGGATTCAAATATGCATACATTTCCATTCACAATTAATGCAGAGGTGCACTCTGCATGAAGAGCAAAATCACAGGTCGTCCCTGAAATGATTTTTACATGACTTGGAGGCACCTGGTTTTGTTCTTTGGTTGTGTACTTAGGACAGTAAGAGCCCCAAGGGATCCTAGAGGGGATATGTCTTGGAGACTTTGTACTCACTAATTCAAAGTGAAATGTCCTAGCTGCTGGATTAGAAGCATTCATTAAGTTAGTAATTTGTTTTAAAAAGTTTGTTCTATTTCTTTTTGGGTTTTTCTTTTACTTAAAAGTTCAAAGCCTCATTAGAGCAGAAAAGGTAAGGTTATTTTAATAATTTGCAAATTTATTGGAATAAATGTTAGTCAAGGCATTCATTCTATAACAGAGATGACTTTTTTTTTTTTTTAGGTAGGATACTGCAGATTTGCCAAGATGGCACATCAGACTGAATGGACTTCTGGTCAAAGTGCACATGTGCATTAGTAGAGCTATCATTCAATCCTATGTCTTTTGATAGGTCTAAGTGAGAGATTTTGCATAAGGCAGCGTAGGAAATAGCATATAGAAACCATTAGGGATGGAATAAGATAAAAATGGGGATAGTAATTTTACATAAATGAATGACAATAGAGGCAATTTATGCCAGTTTAACTTGTTAGTATATCAGGATGTTAGACAACTGCGAAACTTTAGAGACAGATCAGAAGAGCTTGGTCTGATCACTAAGTAGCTGATAATCTTATTTTATAATTTACTTAGATTAGGATAAAGCAGTATAGCGATATTTGATATATAAGGTATATAATGATATAACATTATGCCAATATTTAAAATGAAAGAAAGACCATGGAGAAGGTGCTCTCGTATTAAGCCTGTGCTGATATCGAGGTTCTCATCTATTGATAATTTAAAAATATCTCAGTGAGTTTAGCTAATGAATTTAGGTAACTTGGGTAAGATTTCCTGCCTTAATAAGTTAATTTATTTTGAAATAACCTTTTCATTTGACTTGTGTAATCCTTCATATCATATGCACTTTTCATTTTCCTTTACATGTGTAATTGTTGGCTGCATACCCTTTATATCTCTGTGTGACAGGATATGTATGAAATACTATTTACTTATTTAGTTATTGTATTGCAGTTTCAAACAAAAATTTCTTTTTATCTCTATTGTTGCTTGGGGTGGGTTGCTTGAACTCTCTTGATTCTCAGCTAATGTCAACAAGTGAGACCAACAGAACCTGTCTTGTTCATGCTCTCTTTTACTCAAAATTTATTAGTTGCATGTGCAAGGAATGTCCAGCACTGCCAAATGGATAACCCCATGGAGACTGACCTTATAGCTTGCTGTGGGGGACTTGTGCTTGGGACAAAGAAAATTCCAGAGCAGCAGGGACCTGAACCTGGGAGCTCTCCATCCTGTGCTGATCTTTGAGCACAATCTGTCTGATTTTACCAGATATCTCAAAGACGTCTGGCCTTTAATCCAGTGCAGAAAGAAAACAAGAAGTAAAGCTTCTCAAAATGCAATTCCTGTTTGATATTAATCTAGTCCCACATATTCTAGTGATCAGGAGAGCATTACTGGGGGAAATGAACTATGTCACGCTGGAATCCATTCCCTCCTTAGCTCAGTCTGCCCAATAATTTATATGATGCTTAGAAACAGCAGCCATGAGTTGTTTTAAATGGAGGGAGACCTGTACACATATTCCTGCTAAAAATCCATCACATTTCTCCCTAAGCTGCCACCCGTTTTCTGTGAAAGCTTGAAATAAACTGTCTGAAGTAAACAGGAGTTCTTTTGTTCACCTCAGTTGGAGATTAATTAAATGCTCTTCCAGTGCTGTTCTCCACAGACACCACAACAACTGCAAACTGGTAAGCTAGTATCTCTGTGTGACTGTTTCCATTGGTCTGTTGCCATCTCACGTTTCACAGGGTTACCAGTATTTTACCCATATTTTTTATTCACCCTAACTCGCACATTGTTCATTTTCTGCAGCATCATCAACACCAGTTTTGGGGTTTGTTTGTAAAGTGTTGCCCAATGGAGGACAAAAGCAGTACCTCAGTAAAAGAGAAAAAAAATCTTTGTTCACATTCTTATCTGGTTTCCAAGCTTAAAATAGAGGAAAAAAGTGATGTTAAACTTGAAGGAGACACACACTTTGCTTTCACCCAGAATAGTGTTCATCTACCCCTTGAAGATTTACTTCATTTGGGGATTGTCTCTCCCCCTTCCTCAAGAGCCTGGATCAGAGCTGTTTGCCCTTGAAGGCTGTTCTGGTTAACAGGAGTTGTCCTCCCACACTCTTGATAACGGCTCCTGGTAAGGAAGAGTGAATTAAAAAACCAAAAGCACTTGAAATGTCAGAAATATTTTTTTCCTTGTGATATTTTAATGAGGTTGCAGCTTATGGTAATCAAGAGATTCCCCACTCTGGAAAAGAAAAGGCGTTTATATTAATCTGCTGTGACACTGATTGTTTTCCTAGTGTGAAATGGTGTTGTGCCTATGCAACTGTTCAACAGCAGCTGCAGCCTGTGCCACCTCGCTGATGGAGGCTCAGAGGCAGGTTCGGGAAATCGGTGATAGGGAACTACTTTTTAATGACACTAGGTATCTAGGTGTCTTTTACAACATCATGTTAAAGGCCCTCCCTTTGACCACTTTGCCTCGGTGAAAGTACAGCTCTCTGTGTTTGTTTTTGCACATGCAGTGGTTTGTGAAACCAAGAACATATTACACCTTTTAAAACATGCAATTACAGTTAATGAGAATATTCCTGTGGAAATATAATTTTATGGGTATGTTAGCTCTCTCTCTTAAACATTGTTTTCATAAAAGCTGTCTGTTTTCCCTTGGAACGTTATTGGCTTGTATTTAGAAACTTTAAAACCCAGCAGATTGGGCTTTCATTTTAGTTAAAGTATGAGAGTGTTGGGCAGTTTTGGATAGAAAATTTTTAATTGTGGGATTTTTAAAAAAATTCCCAAAGATCAACACTTTGAAATTTGGACTGTATAACTAACCAAGAATGTATTTCAATGAGAAGGGGTACTGTTTTACATGTACAGATTGTGAGAGCCTGGATTAACCTGTAGTCACAACACCTGTATATATTGAACATCATCTTGTTTACCCACACTATGCTTTTCCATTCAGGGATATACCCTGCTCCTTCAGGCTGTGCTCTGTGGGCCCTGAAAGTCCATTGGCTTTGGGAAGATGAATTAAAGGTAGAGGAGAAAAGAAAGCTTATTACTAGTTGGCAAAAATGAGCTTTGTAGGAGGCTGCATTTCCAAGAAAAAAATTTTGGGTGCCTACAAATCAAAAAAATACAGAAAGTTATTGTATTCTGAATTGGAGGGGTAGTTTGGAAGCCTCAACAGCATACTAAAGGCTTCAGGGATTGCTCTCTTGAGAAGATGGATTTAGTTGTCTTGGGAAAAAAGCTGAAGTGAATAAATCCCTTGTGTTCATCCAGAGATGAATAGGAAAAACAGACACTGATGAGAGGAGCCCATTCAAGCTGATGAATTACAAACAATGTAGTATATGTGAGTATATTAAAAAGACAAATTACACAGGCAAACTTGCATGTATGAGGCGGGGTCCTACAAGAGTGCTCATGCACATCTTTGAAAAGCTACACTTTTTATAGAGGGAGTTGCGAATAGAATTTCATAAACCACAAGCCAAACAGAAAAGACTTCTTTGTACACCCATGTTGCCTGGGACAGTCACTTTACTAGTTCCTACCATTCTTTTGGGAAAGTTGCTTTGTATTAGGAGGCTGGAACAAATACTAGAATACACAGTACAAATTGGATAGTCATTACCCCCCCCCCCCCCCCCCCCCCCCCCCCGAAACATTAAATGCCACCCTGTGCTTCAGAAAAATAAGAGCCTGGCTCCCATGTATTCTTGGTCACGCAACAGTTCAGCTGAACAAGTAAGTACCTTTACCTGCAAGAGTTGTGCAGGACCTAGTTAAGTTGTGAAGCTGGGTGCCTTTAGGCACATTTTCTTTCTCTGTCTCTTTTTCTCTTTGCCTGAGGCCCAGTAATTATATCTGTATTTTGGGAAAACAGAGACAGACCCCCACACAGACATATAAAATCTCCCGTCTCAACTGTTTTTTATTTCTTGTCACAGAGAGAGGGAGAAGGGCATGACTAGCTTTCAAAACTGATTGCTTGTATGAGGGGCTGAAGCAGCAGGAGGGGTGAACAGTATTAATGCCAATAATGCCAATTTACAGAGTGTGAGAGGACTCTGGGAGGCGTGGGATGATCCACATTTCTCAGAGGCCTGGTTTTCCTGCATGGAAAGATAGTCGCTAGAAATCTTTTCACTGCAGTTTTTAGAGTTACCTTTCTATATGCGAGTAAGGGCAAATCTCCCTAACTTTCCTGTTTTCATCGTCTTTGTCCTGACCCCTTTTCTTTTGCTTGGTTCCCTCAGTCACATCTGCTATGGAAATCCTGTCTCCAGCTGGAAGGATGAGATCTACAGAAACTTTCCAAAGCTGTATGCTGATGACAGCATAGGTGGCTCAGCTGAACAACAAACATCTTTTTTAATACAGCTAAATTCAAGGTTATTCATCTAAGAATGGAAATTGTAGGCCACATTTATATAAGATGAAGTCTGTATTTAAAAAAAAAAATGATTGAGATAAATGACTGAAGGATCACAGAGGATAATCATTGCAACATGTGCTCTAAGGATGATGTAGTAGTAAGACAAGAGTCTATGCAGTCCTTGTTTGTATAAATAAAGATCAATCAGAAGCAGAGGTGCTGTAACCACCATATGTAGTGAGACTATGTATGCTTTTGTACTTAAGATTATCTAAAAAGCAGGAATTCTGGTTTGCAGGGTGTTTCAAGGCATAATCATTGTTTTTAGCCCTGCAAACCAACACTGTTTGATTTTTGCTGTGTGAAAGCTAGAGCGTAAAGGAAGTCAGGCTAACCTGTGACAAGTAGTGGTACTGCTCCCCTGGGCCATTGTGGATTTAAATTCCAGTGTCTGGATTGAGCGTCACACGGGGTGCATTGAAGCCTGGGTACATCTTGGCACCTGGTGCATTGGAGCCTCCTTGACAGTCCCAAGCCACAGCCACCCCCTTTCCCTGCCATCACAGAGCTCCTGTCCCACGGGAGTGCAGCGGCAGGGCCTGGACAGTCCCTCAGAAGGACAGCCAGGATGGTGGTGCTTCCCACCAGGTCATGGGTCCAGCTTTGCAGGTGTCTGCTTTGCTGGGTTTGGATGAGGGATTTGAACACAAGTTTTTCATTCCAGGAGTGGTGCCAGGAGAAGTCTTTCACAGCACATTATGAACTACTGCTTTCTCAGTTTGGGTCCACTGAGCTTCAGTGAATTACAAAAACTGCATTAACTCCAACTGGAGACAATCAATGTGGAGTACTGCTGTCTCAGTGATTAGGTCAATCCCTCGGATTACAGGAGTTAAAGATTCAAGATCCCTGCCTTGAACTCGCATTTGAACATGTGTCAGCCACATTCCTGGAAAATGCTTTCAGTGTTGGTCTAATTCTGAGGCAGTTCAGAAATCTGTAAATCAATATGTTTTCATGCATCCTATGAAAGCTTTGGCTTTCATTGAGAAAAGATATTTCAAATAAAACAGTATTTGCAATCAGCTCTATTTCGTATTTTAAGATGCATATTGACAAACTGAAATGTCTAGAAAAGAGCTACAAGAAATACTGGAGTCCTGAAAAATCTTCTTTGCTACAAAACCTCAGGATATTCTGTCTTTTTAGTTTATCTTTAAAGGTAAATGGTGCCTGTTCACAGTAGATAAGTGCCTATAAGTGAAACAGATTTCCTAGAAGACAACATTTTAACCTTCTGAAGGCATAAAAAACTGCACAAAGGCTCTCATGGCTGGGAACTGAAGCTACTCAAATTCAGAACAGAAATCAATGGCAAATATTTAAGATAAGGATAATCAATCACTGAAGCACCTTTCAGAGAACTGGATTATATCTGCCAGCAACTGTCATTAAACCAGGATTATTTTAAAACTGTCTCAAGATTCAGCAGAAAGTTTTTCTATAAAATAAGTTTTAATTCAAGTGGAATTTCTAAACTTGCTGTACAAATCACTTGATGGTATCCTATGGTCTGTTTTATGCGGAAGGTCAGACTAGGTGATCATATTGGTCTTTTCTACATAAAGTCTTGCAATTACTTTTTGTGTCATAATTTACTGTGAATGATAATATTTAAAAATATTAGGTCAAAAAGAATGATTTCTCACTAGACATCCTGTTAAAATGTATTTAAATGAAACAAAGCTTGTTTTTCCATTCCTTTCCTTAAATTTTCCACTTACTAAAATATGATTTAGGAGATTTTTTGAAAATATTGCTTTCTTCTGACATTTTAATGAAAATATTTCAACTATTCATTCTTAAACTTTGTCTTTCTTCTTTCTCAGGTATAATTTTTGAGAAATTTTAGGTAAATAGCTTTGCTTGACTCAAATCTGTGTTTTTCGATCCAGCACTTACAGGATTTTAAGAAAAGACTCTGAATTCACTCTCTAGTACTTTTCCCTGTACTGAAGGGCATGCAGGCCCTGGGATTTCTCCCTTGAAGATTTGCTAAGTAGCAGTCTTACTTTTAGAGATAATAGAAGAAAATTGTAGATTCTTGTTTATATAGACATTCACTAGTTATGCTAAATAAAGAGTAGCAATTTGCCACGATAAAGGCAGATAAACAGCTGACGAAGGCAAATTAGTGTCAACCACTTTACTGCTGAATACGGTTATAGCTGGCTACAAGAGAACACTAATGCCAAATCTCACCAGTATGAGTGATGATTTCTGCACAGGAAATAGGTTATTCTGCCCAATTTCACTCTCTTTTCGCTGAGGTTTTATAGGACAGTTCCAAAGGGTACGCAGAGATCTACCCATGCAACTTTCCCTAGAGATGAAAGAGAAAGGTTATAAGATTTTAGCCATAAATGTATTATGATGTGTTTTCAGTAGGTCCTCTTTGTTCTCTACTAAACATGTCATAAAAAGGAAAGCTCCCAGGAATATGGAGAGGTGGTGTACCTAAAAATATAGAGATGGCATTCTGGAATGGCATCCTTCATGCTTTGTTACTGTGTGGTGAATCCAACGCACTGTTAAAAATACATTTCTTTTGAGCATTCCCTCATTTAATGTAGAATGAAAAGCTTGAAAATGGATTATGTTTCAAAGAAGGTTCAGTAAATGCTTTGGATTATCTGAATTTCTGCCTGAACTGTTGTTTTGTTTCTAAAATAAATAGTGCCATCTAAAAAACATCTCTGCTGGAAGACTGTAGTAATCACCTAATCTCATTATTTTAAAAAAAATTTCATGCTGTTACTTCAAAAGATAAAAAGGTTCAGAATCCTTCTCCATTTGCTTTAGCATCCCATTTCAGAGAGTCCTAAAGATGAACAGGGGTCTCATAACCCCTGAAGCTTAGTTTTTGAGGAAGATTGCTGCCTACAAGGAAGGAAGTTCATGTCGAATGCAGTCTCTTGCACAGTGAGAGTACCACCATTGGCATCTCCATGACTCTAGAAGCCTGTGCCCCTCAGCACAAGGCAAAGGGGTGCCTTAGGTCTTTCCCTGAGGTGAAAGCTGAGGGATGGGAGGAGAGGAAAAAGGAAGGGTGGCAGTGCTGGGAAGGCTTAGGTGAGATCAAGAGTTTAATTTTAGCTAAAAAAATGGTGCTGACCAATGAAACCTGAGTAGATTCGTCATCTCAGCTACCAGTCCTGTTTCTGTGTGTAATTGCAATTAGGCTACTTTGTGTTTGTGGTCGGCAGGCATATCAGGTTACAGAGCTACATAAGAAACATCCCTCTTCTAGGGCTTGGAGACAAGAAACCTCTTTGGATCCTGATTCGAAGAGCCTGAAGCATTGCACAGGTGGTGGAGCATCCTGCATGGCAGCCTGGGGTCCCCAGCTGAGAGATGCCTGTGAAACTCCTCCATGGGAATTATTTATCATTACAATGCTTTCCCCTCTGATTAAACAGCAGGCAACTATTATCTTCAGCTTCAAACACATTTGTAATGATGAATGTGTCATGAGGCATATACTGCCTTCCTGGAGCACTGAAAGAAAGTGTAACTTTTTTCTTGGCTACTGCTGCAGTTATTCTCTTGGGATTGAATTTCTCCCTATATACGTCATGGATAGGAATGGACCTTCTGGGATGTGTTCAGATGCAGACCTTCAAAACATCCACCTACCTCATTAATAAACTGAGAGTCACATAAGGACCTGGGCACTGCAATGCCAGACCTTTTGGTATGTTTCGCTTCAATGGCAAGGCCCTGAAAAATCTCCTGTTATAAGGAGCTGGGTGCCTTGGAGAGGAAGGCCTAAAAGCTGGCTTGCTGGGAAGGAGCTGCTCTTTTTGGTTAACCAGAGACAGTGAGTTAAAAAAGAGGGCTTAATAAATTGAACAATTTTCCTTTGTATTCCTAGATGCAACTTTGCCCCAGCTTGCTGCCTGTTTCTCAGACTTAAAGCAATACTTTAGTTGCCCAGGAATACTTGCCTAGATTTAGAAAATCTTGGTTCAAATCCCTGTCATGTCTAAGAAGATTCAAACATACATCTTCCTCTTGAATCTTCAAGAGCAACTGAACCAGCTAAAACTCTTCTGCTTATTAGGTTAAACAGAATGACCACATAACCTTGTGGTTGGAACACTGACAAAAAAGGGGAAAAGTCAGTGTTGGTAGCTGGCCCAGCTAGTATCTAGGCTTCCACAGGTATCTGCTGCCCCAGCTGAGTATCCTAACACTGAGTATCGGTGGGAAAGGAGTCATTCTTTTGCTCCAGACTAATTCTTGCTGTTTGTGAAAAGTAGGGAAAGTTCAGCCGGGAGATATGAGGAGACACGGCTGACAGGCCGGTCTCACTGCCGGTGTGGAGCGTGGCTGGGAGACACTGTCCTGCATCGCTCCAGGGGCATGGGAGCCCAGACTGGCAAGCTCTGCCCAAGTGCCGTGGCCATGAGGGAAGACTACAAAAAGGGAATCGCACTGCCCTGTTGGCAGTGTGGGCAGCAGAGCCCAGCTGGCAGGTCTGCTCCAAGAACACATATTGCCTCAGGCCAGACAGGCAGAGGAATATTTGTTTATGAGTTTTTGATCCCAACAGAGCTGGGGGATGAACTGAGAGCCTCCCTGGACAGCACTCAGCAGGCAGAGGCAGCTCTAGCAATGCAGCTGTAAGTATTTAGGGACATTTTACCACTCCTCTAGTTAGACCCCTACCTGCAGTCCCGTTACAGCACAGGGAGTCTGTCCAACACTTGTGTACTCGATGTCCTTGCTCAGCTACCATGTAAGTTCTTAGCTCCTTTAAATACAATATTTTACTCTGTCATTTTGTATGGCTACTTCGCTGTCCTTATGACAAAAAGAATGAGTATGTTGGGTATGTTTTGTTTTCTTCTTGTATTATTATTCTTGCTGAAACTTCTGAACTATGTGTTTCTTATGTGAAAAGTGTGGCCACAGGGGAAATGAGACCTGTTTGGTATTGCTGACTTCTGCTGAAGATGCTTGCTCACTTTTTCCCCTTGCTGTCGACTAGTGACCTGAAGTCAATCATCTGTCCTTCCTGCTTTGCCTATTACAGTCTAAGTGTAAGAAATGTGATAAAGTCAGGATGGAAGTTGCTTTACGCTACAGAACATAGCTGGGACTACTTAAAATAACGAGTTTATTTCTAAGAAAAACAACCTTGTCTTGCTTTTTTCTGAACATAAATGTTATATGTTTACTCTTTCTAGTACTGACCTTAAAATCAGGTGAATTTGCTCCATGTTTTTGTACCCTTACCTTTTTCACATACACCAGCTCTAAGTTGTTAAATGAAGCAATGAAAATGAGATACCGCAAGATTCCTCATATCTCCCTTGGAAGGCACACAACATTTTGGGGCTTTTTGGACAGCAAACAGGGTTCACTCCTTACTGGAAGCCATCTGTAGTTAATTTTCTTCTGTGCTTTGCTCTCCATGATCCTTTCAGGCTGTGCTAGTTTTCTCTCTTGCTCTTGAAGACCACACAGTAGTCAATCCACACTGCTAAACAAGGCAGGACCTGGGGAGCTGATGGCTCCATGCAGTTCTGCCCCAGCCAGTGCCCGTGAGGGCCACTGACCCTTCTGAAAACTCCTGATTAAGACACAGCAACATGTGACGTCTAATTGCTTTGTGTGGGAGTTTTCAGTGAAACATCCTGAGAGTGTAATAACTTTTGCAATTGATGGCACTTCTTAGAGCCCTTCTTGTTATTTAATTGATTTCAGGCTGGTGCTTACTATGAAAAATACTGTTTGTGGGTGCTTGAGCTGTTTATTATCCATTAATAACCACGTGGGTGGACAGCTGTATTGTGCTGATCAGCTGTGCTCCTGAAACAGAGGGATGAGGAGAATTTGGCACCCAGACTGTGCAGAGAGAGGAGAGCTCCCTTTTTGCTTTACAAGGGTCCTTCTTGTCCTTGCTCACCTGGCATAAACCCTTGCAGGGGTCCATCGCTCCCCGGTGTCTGGAGAAGCACATTTGCACCAGGCATGAAGGACAGGCTGTGTGTTAGTGCTGAGCCACCTCCTCCCAGCTGAGGAACAGAATAAAAAGGGGGTAGCAAATATCTGTGCTCTAGACTGGGAAAAAGTACTGCTTTTCAGGGTTTTCCTGATGTTCAAAATAGCAGATTACTTTTTCAGTCTGCTCAAACCATACTCACTGCACAATTATGTTGAATACAAATTTTAATATAGATCTTGAAATAAATATTTTTACTAGGAAGACAGTAGTTATCGTTCAGCTTCTGTGCCTGCTTTTGTGTAATGTCCAGCATGCCAACATCCTGGTCTTCAGCTTTTTTAATGAGACCGAAAAATATTTTCAGTTGTACATACGACCATGTATATGCATATGAAGAAGACATGCAAATAATAGACATTGAAATATAGTTTTCCAATTCATGGAAAACTAGGAAATTCTTATTTTTTTATGTTATGTTCGGGCTTGGAACAAAAACTTGTTTCTACAACTTCTTATGAAATGAGAAATCCTGAAAAATAACTGTTTTCAAAATTGTATGCTATACAGTGCATGACTTCCACTGATTTGTCATAACTCTGTATAGAAATATATACAAAAAGCAGTGAATAAATGATGGAATTGTTTTTAATTTTTCCTGAATTTTTCATTTCTGGTTTTGAATTGCTCTTCTGATGCTTATGTCACTACAGGTATGATACTGCGAAAAAAAACCAGTTTCACCCTAATATAGTTTCCTGACCAATATATGGTTAAGAGGTATTCACAAATTGTTACTAGGCTTGTATTTGCTTTAGGCTGAAACTTAGTTTTTAATTTGTTTCAGATGAGCTGCTGACCTGATGAAAACCAGCAGAAATTAAAGGTAAAATAATAGCCTTCCCTACCTAAATAAGTTCTACATTTTCATCTAGGTTCTTCCTTTATGTCCTTTGCTTTGAGGCAGCGGTAGCCACCACCATTAACATATTTTGTCATCAACAGATTGTGATCACTTTTAGCCACTGTGGAGCTAGAGATGATTTCAAGTCAATGACCTAGAGATGAGAGGTACTTTATCTCATTAGAAAATAATCAGCACTATCTGGGCCCCTGAGGAATTACTGTTTCATGATGAGGCCCGTAACCTAATGGAAAATAAGCCCCTTGGAGGAGGTAACTTTAAACAGTAGGCAAAAGGCAATACAGTAGTAGGCTGTGCAACTGAAATTAATTTAAACCAGAGTCTCAGGGCTTCTCCTGACAAATGAACAACCGAAGGTGGATTTTTTTTCTTTTATTCAGTATATTCATTGCTTATCCATCACAGTCACAACCTAAGTGTCCAGCATAACAGCAGGAGCAGTGGCTTGTGTGGAATTGTATCTAGTTCTGTTATTTTTTGTCCTTTCTGCACAAAATGCAAAGTAGGAGAGGGAAGGGCGGATGGAAATGGAAAAAATGTATGGAAACTTGTGCATGTCCCTTCCTTGCCCTTTGGGTCTTTGTCATATTAGGCCTTTGCAATCAGATTAGCAGCTTCCTTTGTAATGCTTCTCTCATTTCAGGTTAGTATTCATATGTGGTAATGTTATTGCAAAGTGACTTTCCTAGCACCTTCAGTAAGATGCACGCTAATAGGGAGTGATGGAGAGGAGCTAACGTGATGGCGATGTCAGACAGTGTTAGCAGAGCAGTGCTGCTCTGTTCTTTCAAGCTTGTGCTGCACCAAGCTGGAGTTCTTTGCCATATTTATTTGTTCACTTCAAATGAAGAGCCTTTGTAGGGGATGAGGAGGGTAGCTCCACGCCAGCCATGACCACTGCAGTTAGAGCAGGGAAAGACTTTTCTTCTATGCCCTTGGGAAACTTATCTAAAAGGTGACTCTGCTGCCTTCATGGACATGCAGAACTGGACATCACAGCATCAGCAGTAGCTGTTATATGAACCAAATGTTCTCCCAGAGGGCTAAAGAAACTTCTGGATGCAGAGCAAAGGCATAAGAACCAATTAATTTTGTTTTCTTCCTCCATGCAGTTTGCAACTTTACATAATGGATTTCTCTCCTTCCATCTCTACTTTTGATCTCATCCTTCGCACAATTCATGTCAGAAGTTGTAAATCAGAGATTGTGACTCAGACTGTGAGCACAAGTAACTAATTAATCATTAAGCAGTATTTTTTTTCCCAGCATAATACCTGTTACTACAGTTATTGGTACAGCTGCCTCTATAAAATCTAACAAAGACTGAAACCCTGGGGTGGTGCACACCTGAGGTGGGAAGAATCTCATTTAACTGTAGCTGTTCAAAAGAAGGTCTAAACTAGTCCCCCTGGCTCTCCCTACCATCAGTATAGGCAGAAACAACTGTATCTAAATAGGCCTTCAACCCACTTAAGTAAGGATTCTGTTCTAGAGAAAATTGTATTTCTACATTGCCCCTAAGAGGGTGTCCTACTTTTTACAGATGAAGTGTGACATGCCTCATCATTTCTTGCTGTGGCTTCATAGCTCTTTGCAAACACCATCAACTTTCACTTTTCATCCCTTTCTGTTCTGAACTGTGTCTGCCCAGGCATTAACACATATTTTAGCATTTATCTTTTAAAATATATATTCCTTCCTTTTATAAATACTTCCCATTTGCAGTGTCCAAAGTATTAGATTAACACTTATATAAGTGTTCATAAAAAGCATAATCATGCTGATTGTCTGCTTTGGAGTATGACACAAGCATGCTCAGAACAAAACCCACGGTAATTTCTGTTCCCTGTGAAGTGATATGGAAATCTGCTTATGCTTGTTTTAGTATGGTGCATCTCTCTGATGTCCTCTGGTCAAGGCTGTGCATAAGTCATACAGCCTTTCCCTGGCCCATGCAAATTTACAATGGAGGTGTTTGTGTAACAGCGGTCAGCTGCCTTTCTTACCAATATCTATTTGTAGCTCTGTTTTATGTAGTTTCTCCAGGGGCTGCCTAAGCAGGACTGATTCCAGTGCACTCACTTAACACATAGCCCTCCCCAACACCCTGTGCTTGGTCACCCAGAATATCCCCTCAGACAAGATGGCAATGTGGGAAAACAAGCTTTGGAGAGGACTTCAGATCAATGTGGAAACAGATCTGTTGCAAGCACATGCCTGAGGTATTTTCACTAGTAAATGGCTACAGACCACTGTGCATAGGCACTGTTGTACGCCCAGTGATGGCAGATCAGGGCTCTTGTGTCCACTGCATGAGTGAAACTTGTAATGGGCAGTTGAATGAGAGAGAATTTTTCCTGTTCCCCCCCAAACTCTTGGTGAACAGTCAATCTCTGATGAGTTTTATGCCCTCTTTCCTTCCACCCAGGTAAAACTGGATAAGCCAGTATACATTGTTTGAAAATCCTTTTAATTTTTCATATTGATTGTTTTGGTATTTAAGCTTTCTGAATAAAAGACATTTGAAGCAAAAAAATGAACTTTATAAAAAAAGTGTTATGACAGTCCCTTAAGACAAGTTTGATTTTTTTCTTAGAACATTTCAAAACCAGCCAATCCATTGAAATTGACCTCTCTACAAAAAAAAAAAAAAAAAAAAAAAAAAAATCAGCATTTTATAGTGGAAAAAAATTTCATTAGAAAGTTCCCAACCAACCCCATTATTTTGTAAATGTCTTCTCAGCATGAGGTGAAAGCCACCAAACAGAAGACATTCCCTCTCCCTTATATAAAATTATGTGGTTTTTTTCCCATATGTATAATAGAAAATGTACCAATTAAAACTATTGAAAACTTTTGGTTTCATTGTTTTTTAGTTTAGGAAGACAGAATAACAAAATCTGGGATTTAATGTACATATTTGAAATGTCTCATTTATATTTTCTATGGAACATCCACTATTTTAACATCTAAACATGTGTACACTGAATTCTGTTCTCATTCTTATCTGTTGGCAACTGGCAGAAAAGTTGAAGCCTAACCCTCCCGCTGTGACACATTCAATCGTTGGCAGTAGCTTAGCCCTTGTTACACAAAATGACATCTTGAACAGATGACCCAGGGATATCTTAATTTGTGCCAAAGTATCTGACTTTTACAGAGGAAAGTTCTTGCTCCTTTGGGCCACTGGCACTTCTTAGTCTTCCCATCTGTAAGGGGAGCTGAGCTTTGTCTTCTGTGCTGGAGGAATTTAACTGTTTTGACCTTGCTCCCTATTCCTGTTTAGGCTGGAGTTTTAGCAGGAAGAATATTACCATGTCCCAGATCCATTGTGCCCATACTCCTAGCAAATTATTTGGTGCAGCTTCCACCAGTAATGCTTCCATTTAGGAATATTACTTCTGTGCCATATGGATCTTATCACCCCTATTCAGCCCTGCTCCTGAGTATTTTTCAACTGCAGGCAAAATCATATTTATTATGTTGAGAGTCAAGGAAAGCCTTTGGTCTCTAAACTTAAATGAATTAACTCAGGAGCTTTTTGAGACACTTCTCCTTGCCTCCTTCCCTCCTATATGCTTCACATTTTTAAGCTCAAGTCTTTGCTTTCATAGTGATTTATTCAGCACCTTTAGCAAACTGTTAATGAGAGAGTGAAACCTGGAGAGCTAGCTGAGACAATTCAGAGACAGGAGAAGAAAGGGACAGGAGGAGGGAGGAAGGAGCAAAAGAGGGCAGGAGGAAGTGAGGGAAGACAAAGCAATGACTGAAGGCAGAAGGAAAGGGGTATTTTTGTCTCTCCATTTCTTTGTTATCATTTTTGCTGGTTTTATTATTCTCCCTGGTTCTGTGTGTTGGTAGAAAAAAAGTTGTCAAGCTCTGTTGAGAAGAAGGTGGCAAAGTACATTTTCTCATGCTGTCAAGTAGGTTCCCATGTCTAGAGGTGCATACAATGGTTGGCGAAAGGCCAGAAACAAAGTTAATGAATTTATGAAATATCAGCATTTCTCTGTATTGATTTTCCCAGGGTGTTCCCAGAACTTGGGGAGAAGTAGGTAGTTACACTTTACAATTTTTTTTCTAATAAAAGCCCTTGGAGGGGAGCACTTAGAGACACTTCTGGTCTGGGGGACATTGCCTAAAGATGTCTCTGCAGAGGGGAGAGGATGAATACTATTAGATATACATGAACTGTAAATATTACCAGCTGTACATGGAGGTTGAGGTGATAATCTTTATTCTACTCTTGAAGAAAGCAAGTCTAGTGATGAAACTATAAATCCAAGTGAATGGCTTAGGCAGGGAGATGAGTACATGGCACCAGCCATGTCCCTTTTTCCCTGTGTGCAATCAGCTGTGGCAACTAAGTGTTCAAAATTAGGTGTGGTCAGTGAAACGTGCTGAAAATCCTCTGGGAAAACAAAAATATAGCTTCAGTGATCTGAATTTCCAGGTACCCTTAGTTGTAATCTTTCTGTAACGTTAAGTGAACTTAAACACATGTACAAATAAAAAAATGTACATGCTGGAAAAAGGTGGTTTTTTTGACTTTGCTTTCAAAAATGTATAGAGTAGGGGATTAAGTCTTGACTGCTGTGTTTCAGACAAGATTGGCAACTCCACCCATTTGGAAGTTAACCCTTATATTTGCAGAAACCTCTTTCATCTGTTAAAACTCTCATGGTTGGTACCTTGAGGCTCCCCCTTAAGATGTATGCTGGCAATTACAGTATGGTACAGTGTGTATGTGAGAGACTTATTTGGAATGTAGCAGTGTACTGACAATTTGAGTTATGCATATAGTCTGTGATGTGACAGTTAGCATAGTGGGGTCTGAAGGCAGTAATCCATTCTTTGAGGAGAAGAGATAAATCAGAAATAAGTAGACTGTGACTTAGGAAAACAGAGTTCAGGTATGTATTTGTGTCTCTACTGTGATCTTGACAAGTGTCTTTGTCAGGATCTACCTGTGAAAGAGATGTAATAGTATTTTCCTACCTTACATCCTATCAGTAGAGTTTATGTTTTGCAGAGTGCAAGGGACTTAAATAGAGGGCAAGCATTCAAACACATAAATTTAGCTGATTGTTTTGAGAAAAAAGCAGATGAAATAGTGTCTTTTCTGGCTTTCATTGGGGAAATCTTATGGACAGGAAGGTGGTGAAATGGCTGAAGGTGAGCTTGGACTGAAGAAACAGCAGAGCAAATGGCAGTGGTGGGAAGCTGTAGACAGAGAGAATGGAAATAGGTGTAAAGTCCTGAAAAGGTGGAAACAGTGGAAATCCTCAAATATTAATGCAGAAATAATTTATAAAGATGATGTCAATATACACCACCTTATTCTTTCCATTCTGCAGCAGCTGGGCCGAAGTATCCTGATCCTGACAGAGCTGATGCACCCACTATGCCCAAGAGACCCAATCTTCAATCACTTGTCAAATTGCTAGACCAAAAGCCAGATTTACCTGGGCAGGGATAGTCCCCAGTCACTACCACTGGCTTCCTCTGCTGCATCTGAGCCCTGCCTGCTCCTGAAGTGGGGATGAGGCAGCATCTTCAGTCCCTGAGGAGCTGAAGATATACAACCTATGTTCTTTATTCTTACCCCTATATGCTTTCTAGGTATGCCATGCAGCTAGGTTTGCATTCATAAGGCAAAGGGGGCTCAAAATACATTTGGTTGTTAGTGGTGCCATTTCCCCCCATAACTAACTAAAAATTTATTTTGCTTTGATGTAACAGGGTGGCTACAAAAGAGTCTTGCCTATTCCCTTGTTAACACTTGGATGATAGAAATATATGGAAGAATGTCTTATTGGAGGCCCTTGCCATGCTGCTGAAGGGACCTTACAGTTAAAGGTGAAATCTTCTGGCAGAAGCAGAGTCACTGGAGGAGGTGAACTGGAGGAACAGACATGGACGAGTAAAGTGGTACTCCAGACCTCTCTTGAACTTCACACTTGCCAAGAAGGCTGGGGAAAAGAAAGTCAGAATTTTTCTCATGATTACTGCAGACAGTCTCACAGCCCTGTGGTTACTGTAAGGAAACTATTTTTCTCCACTTATTATCCTAGTTAAACATTTCATAGGGTAGTGCACTTAGTAAAAAAAGAAATCAACCAGACATATCACATACAAAAACATTTTTATTGTTGTTATAATTTGTTATTTAATGCAATGCTTTAACTAGGAATACAACTCAGCAGAAGTACATACACATATATTGCATGTAATTTTAGTTGTGTATTCAAGATATTTCAAACCCTCATCATCTCAGTCCTTCACGAGTTGCTCTGGTGAAGCACCTTCTTCCTTATCCTGCATATCATTTTTAAATGTTGCTGAATAACACAGACATTTTTCTTCCAAATGAGGCACAACATTACATCCAAATTCCCAGTTAATATGACTTTATCAAACTTTGCTTTCACTGTATGAATGTTGTGTATAATATGTATATATCTATACAGCATATATAAATATATATCTATAATGTATATATAATCAAGTGAGTCAGCTTTACACAGCTAACCATAAACTTGTGCTTATTTTAATTTATATGAGATCAAATGTACGGCATCAAGACTTTGACCAGTCCCCGACTTGTAAGATCCTCAGTTCCCAGTTTTACCATATGATTTTGGATATCACATACATGTAATGCATTCTTTTCCTTCTTGCAGTAATATTTTATTTTTAAGAAAAGAATGCAGTTGTTTTTTTATATAAATGAATAACAGGTTTTCCATAATCTTAAATTAAAAAAGTCTCAAGAAGAGCTTCTTCCTCATACGTAGAGCTTGAAGAATAATTGGACATTCATTGTAGATATATTTACATTATAGCCTTATCTGGATAGTATTACACATGATGTATTATTTTTTACACAGTCAAGATACAGTGTTGGTCATGTTAAAACACACTATCTAAAGGTATTTACAAATTGCTAGGTTCTAAGTTACCAACCACCTCTGCAAAGTGGCACCAGAAATAAGGGATAAGATATAAGAATATCTGTTTATTGGCAACCATGACACTCTCACCAGTGTTTTTATTATTATTACTGCCACTGCTACCACGATGTGCTTCAGAGAAGGGCTGTCTTTGGGGTGAAGGTCTAAAGGTCTAGAGACAGAGCCTCCGGTGGCAGCAGAAATCCAACGCCCCCCTCCCCACAGCCTACATGAGTAGGGGGAGTGGAAAAGCAATACAATGTGACCTGTCTGTCCCTTTGCAAGTCAGGGCACACCAAGCTTGTTCCCCAGTGCTTTCTTCCGTGCTCTCAAGTCAGTCAGTCCATCCAAACATTAAACACCCAGTGAAATCCTTCCTTCCAAAGGTCACTGTGATTGTACAGCCTCACATACCACCCACAGCTGCTTCTACCAGAGAGTCAGAGCACTTTGGGACATCTCAAAGAATATAGTTTGTGTGTGCTTCTTGGCAAGTATGGTCAAAAACCCAACCCAACCCAAACCAACAACTCACTATAAAAAGATGAAAAAGTTTAGTTAGCTAATGGCACTTTTCAGGTTATACAGAGCTTTGGAAGGCAAAAGTACACCAAAATTTGTTTCCCTTTATTTAGTTAATATGGCAATGAAACACCTATAACAAATCTACCCAGTACCCTGAATTATGAGGCCTGGAAGAACTGATATGCTCATGTAACCCACTAGTTCCACAATGTACCAAAAGAGGCCATAGCAAAAGGAGAGAAGGAAAAATATAGGAGAAATAATTGCATTGGTTGTGGTAAATGATTCATGACCAACTCAGCCTTGCTATAATTACATTCTTAGGCTTGGCTTCTCAGTGAATACTCTGTTAGTAAGCAGAGGAATGAAAAGGGTTTCAAGGGAAGGGAGGGCTGCCTTATTATTTCACAGGGCATAACATTAATCCATGCATGTTTCAGCATGATATTCTATTGCAAGAATATTCACTCTTTGTCATTATCCACCGTTGTTTCTAATATAGTGATGACAAAACTGGGGAAGAAGAGAAATGATTTGGCTTTGTTTTACGTGAGGGGTTTTTTTACTTCCAATTTAAAACCCATGCAGAAAGGATTCATGGAACTCCTCACTCCACAGAGTAATTTGGGCTTCAGTAGAGGGGGATTTGCATGCTAGGGAAAGCAGTATTTTGGTGGGGTTAAAGAGTTTGAATACCAGCATTCACAGTGCCTGAAAGGCAAGAGAAACCGCACACCTGTAGCTGAAACACAGGCAACATAATTGTTAAAGTGAGGAAAGAGGAAAGCTTTTTGTCAAGACTGTGACAGAAGAAAAAAGATAGAGAAACAAGAAAAGAAGCCTCAGCAAATTAAGGACCATCTCTCAGCTTCCTTCAGGGAAAGAGTTTCTATAAATTAAAAAAATAAATCTTTTCTTAAAAGTCTAGAGCATTTCATGATATAAAGTACAATAAAAATGATATTGTGTAGAAAACACACCCCTAGCAAGTGTCTCTAGACATGTTATGTGAACAATCTGTAGACCTAGGGGTGAAAAAAAGCTTCTCAATTTCTACCACTTGCACTGCTCTCAGCTGAGAGTACTGAGCCATCATGGAGGAGATCTTTTAAAATCTCAAAAGCTATTATAGATGCCAGACCCACTGTCAGCAAACACCCCCCACTGCCCAAGAACCAGAATTTGTTTTCCTGCTGTTTCTTTCCTAAGACTTCAGCTTCACACAAGAAGGACCCTGATTTTTCAAAAAGGAAATATTTTTAGGAATTATTGTAAGGGGAGGGAAGGAAAACAAATACCAGCAGCACTGTTGCTCCCCTCAAGCTGCATCACACTAGCTTTGCAGCATGATGCATGTGAGGATGCTTTACCTTTGGTTCTGCAAGGCCGGTACCAGGATCAGTTTTGGGTAACAGAAGTGGCAAGGAAAGGTGCTTCCAGTCGAGGTGAAAAATTCAAAGTGTGCCACCTCAGCACCACAGGAGAAACCAGGAGCTGTATCCCCAGGCAGCACTGGGGCAGCCATCGCATCCATCGGAATGAAGAACAGAGATCAAAATAGGTCAAAACAGGGGAAGGGGACAGTGAGTTTACAAGCAAACCCCACCGCAAGGCAAACACATGGACACATGCAAATCCATCAGGAGGTGAAACAAACAAAAATGTCCATCCCCTCCTGCCCCTGTTCCAGCTGGGCCAGCCAGGAGCAGCTGGGTCACCCCAAGGATTTCCTCACTGTTATATGGGCTGTTGTCACCACAGCCACACTTGCTAAGGATGCCTCCTCTTGTGAATATGTTTTCCTCCACCAGAAAAACATAAACCAGAAGGCTGGTAGATTTAACACTTGCTTTTGTCACTTTCATGCTTTGCACGTGCCAAACAACTGATCCCTGGGGTCCATTTGAGCACTCTTATCCCCATGAGCATTTGGGAGGGAGGGAAGGAGGGAAGGAAGGAGGGAAGGAAGGAGGGAAGGAAGGAGGGAAGGAAGGAAGGAAGGAAGGAAGGAAGGAAGGAAGGAAGGAAGGAAGGAAGGAAGGAAGGAAGGAAGGAAGGAAGGAAGGAATAAGCAATCTGACCTATGTAGAACTGTTTGTTATCTCTGGACAATTTTTCATCAGATGATGTTCACTTTCCTAACTCTGACCAGATCCTCAAAAATTCCTCCTGAAAATTCCAAACTGAAAGAAGGCTGATAGAAATTTTTCTTAGATTTTGTCCTCACTGGAAAACAGATTTCTCAACATTATTTCAGCTTCTTTTCTTTTCTTTTCTTTTCTTTTCTTTTCTTTTCTTTTCTTTTCTTTTCTTTTCTTTTCTTTTCTTTTCTTTTCTTTTCTTTTCTTTTCTTTTCTTTTCTTTTCTTTTCTTTTCTTTTCTTTTCTTTTCTTTTCTTTTCTTTTCTTTTCTTTTCTTTTCTTTTCTTTTCTTTTCTTTTCTTTCTTTTTCTTTTCTACAGATGTCTTTAATACCCAGAAAATGTGCCAGCTGGATTGACAAATATTCAGGCTGTTGATTTCTCCCTGGAGAGTTAAGGTAGGGCTGGCCTGTGACACTACAAGTCACTCCCCATGGGTGGCAAAGTTACTGTCAAGGGTTGGTTGTGCCTTTTCAGTTTTAGCCTGTTTCTGGGCATAATTAAGAGGAAGAAAAAGACAGGACAAGAAGGGCTAGCTGCAGGTTTTGTTGTTTGTTTCTTTTTCCCTCATGAATCACCTGCACAGTTTGCTCAGTTTCTATTTGAAATGAAAGTGGCCAGCGCAGCACATGGTGGGGACATGCCACTGGGATCCTCTGGCCGAACCCAAGGTGAAGATGTGGCAACGCCAGCAGCAGGACCACCTCGGGCCTTGGGGGCGATGGGGCACAGGTGACAGCTGGGAAAGCCGGAGGAGGTACCCAGGAAGCGCTGTTCTTCAAGACCCACATCTACCTCTTGCAGAACTATCACTCAGAAGGGAAGTGAAACCTGGTGAACGTGGTTTGGGACACAAAGGAAAGACATGAGAGCTCAAAAGATGTTCCAAAGAACAAATTATTTTGTGACTCTGAAAGATTATCACACTTTTTGTCTTACTGAGCCACAACCAGCTGAAGACCCAAGAGAGTATTGCAGGGCAGGCTCTGTCTCCTCTCTGCCTCTGGGAGGGGGTAGACAGTGTCACGAGCAAGTGCTGGCTCTGCACCTCCCACCAGCTGCCAATGAGCACAACTCAGACACTGTTAGACGACTGTTTTTCAAGTATATAAACTGTGTGTTTACATGCCTGTGTGTACACACATAGGTGCATTGTGTCATCTATTTTTACACGAATTGACTGTGAATGTGGATGTACCATGGAAATATTTTTTCAGTCAATTGGTACAAGGTGGAAACATGCAGGATTGTATCCTGCAAGCCTTTATAATATGTTATATCACACACCAAAGCATCTTGTCCTTTAGGATCAAAAGTGTGGGTGCTGCTATGGAAAAGTGCTACAAAGCTTCAAACTGAAGCTTTTCCTGTTTGTTTGGGTTTTGTCTTGTTTTGTTTTCTTATTATATTTTGAATTTGAACACCTGCTGGAAAACTGGAGTTAAAAGATCGAATAATATTTCCAAGCCATTATTTTCCAGTTTGAGTACCTGTACTATTGATACCCACAGCACTTGCTGAAAGAAAGAAGCAGGTGTGTTTCTTTTATGAAACTTTTCTAGAGAATTTAGAAAATGAATAGATTTCTTTTTCTCTTTGGTTTCTATCTGGATTTTTTAACACTGTAAGAGAATGAATGATCTAGAAATGATCATGTAAGTCTTTCCCTTACCCTGTCAAGATAAGGCTAGTGAATGTAGTTTTGAAAGACAAGCAGCACTCAGTCTTGCAAGCCTTATCATTGAGTAATTCTTCCTTACAAAAAGGAAGATGTAAATAGTGATAGTAAATATGACTCAAGGCGAGTGCAAAATTAGATCCTTGGCTGCATGTAGATACTTAGATATATTAGAATGAAATCACTAGGGGTATAAAATCAACTAATGCATATTAAGACACTTTAATACTGAGTTTAATGTGGTCTTAATTTACTGAACTTTAATCTCCTAATTTTCACTTTCTTCTAGGAATTTGTACTTCGAAACATGAAAATTGTCATATTGTCAAAGTGCTTTGACACTGTGTTCCAATAAGTTTGTCAAATGTAAAGCTTAGGTCTGTGAGATGATTTCCCCATAACTGTGAAGGCTGCTATTTTTAAATGCATTTTGGAAGACTGTAATGTGGTAGCATGAAACAACAGAATGATTTTGTGTCCTATTTGGTAGGTGGTTTTTGCTCCAGAAGAGCCTCTCAGGACACTGACAATGCAGCAAACTACTTTTTTGGGTAACAAAATCTGTACATGTACCTTCACTAGTGCCTGGAGGTTAGAGTTACTAAGAAGGAGGTAACCAGAATATGCATAACTCGCAAACAATTGCTGTTATTCACTTTGTTCTATCCACACAGTGCTCAGTTGTGCTACAATAAATATCAAATATTGAAATAGTATCTGCCAAGCAGAAAAAATCTGGATTTGAGTTGGTGTGGAGTAGCAGATAATATTTGAACTATACTCCTGCCAGCTCCCCATCCAGACTATTACAGTGTCTGGTTTTGTGTAATCACTGCTTTCCTCTCTGCCTTTTTATTAATGTTATCCCTTGGCTTACAGTGAAAATATTGCTCCCAGCTGGCACAAAAGGCAATGTAGCTAATATCTTTTTTTCATAAAGGAAACATCTTGTCCAAGATACATCTAAGAAGGACCATGGTTTCACACTAAGGGCTTAGGCAGAGCTTGATCCATGTAGGTATGTCAGTCCATCTTATTCTTTTTCTCAATAAGTGAGTGTAAATCATCTTTTGACTGGTCAAGAACACAGTCATCTAATATTAACTATTCATTCCGTGGAGCCTCAGCATACCTCTTCATTTGTACATCCAACTTTAAAAGGATGTAACCTCTTTTCCTAGCAATGACCTTGTTTCTATTCTTCAGCTGAGGCCCTTTGTCTACCATGGGGGCTGACTGGATGAGACCTTTGAATTTACAACTTAATTTGATATTCAACCTTTGTGCCCTGGACAAGTAAGGTACAAAAAGGAAGAAAAGGCTGATGGAGGTTAAAGACAAGTCCATGGGTGGATGTTATACAACAAACAAAGTGAACAAAATTGTCCCAAAAGCTTTGGTTTACATGGATGCTGAAATAGTCTTGGGATGTAGCAAACTGGAAAAGATTGACTTTTTTCATTTTTATCTTTGCATGATGAAGGAATCACGAAACAAAAGCCCCTAGAAGGGGGCAAGAGGCAGACTTCAAATGATACACAGGTTAGCAATGATTATGATTTGAGCATAAGTACACTTTCAGAACTGATGCAGTTTTGGAAATGGTAGCATTATAAACAACATAAAATAACTTTCATCATTATTTACCTAACATTAAGTTTCTTACATGACAGTGATAAAAAGCTTTAGACAGCTTTGAGCTTTAGAAACCTTCTACCATGATTCATTTGGATTATGTAATGATCTTCCAAAAAGTTATTGTTAAAATTCCTTTTTTTTTCTTCTAGATGAAGACATACCAAACAGAGACAGAAAAAAAACAAACCAACAAAAAAACCCACAGATGTTTTACACAGAAGGACCAAAAATCGTAGACTCTAGAGCCCTTCTTCAGAATACTCTCAGAAAGCAAGGAACTGTGCCTCCAGTCCACATACTTGAATAATTCCTCAAACATCCCCATGTCCTCAAGATTTATTTTCAGTTATTTAAAAAAATGGTTTTAAATGTAGTTCTCAGGGGTGGAGCTGATGCTTTATGTCAGTATTTCCACTAACATCCTGGATTGCACATTCCGTAAAAGAGCATAAAGTGCTATGGCATTTTTATTTTTTTAATTTTAATTAGGAATTTCTTCCCCTTTTCCATAATTATTTTTAATACTGTTTTTACCTTGTAGCTCCTATATTCTTGTAATGACACATAAGAAGGTGCTTAAAGGTCTTCTTGAAAGTAGCATTGCAGAGGGCATAACAAGCAGGGTTGATGGTGCTGTTGATATAACAGAGCCAATAACCTATGGTCCATACAGTGCCGGGTATGCAGGATGTGCAGAAGCTGTTGATGAGCACCATCACGTTGTATGGGGTCCAGGTGATAATGAAGGCCAGGAGGATGGCCAAAATTGTCCTTGTCACTTTTTTCTCTCTAGAAGGAGGTGGTTTCTTTTTGGCTGGCTGCTTTGTCATCTTGACAATTTTCCGGGCTACGCTATTCTGCTTCTCCTCCCCGTTGGCACCTACAATCTCCACAGTAGTGTTGGGGGCACAGCAGTCACCCTTTTGGGACTTGGTGACTATCCTGATACATGTCAGCTTGGAGTTTTCCACTTTGAGATGGTCTTGGGAGGCAGAAGCCTGGCTGGCATCTTTGGCAGCTTTGTCCTCTTTCACATTGGAGGTGACCACACTAACAGAAGTGGAATCATTGGAGCTCTCCTTCTCCTCCCCTTGAACACAGTTCTCTGTCACAGACTCCCCAGTGGTTTTTCCATTCTGAATTTTGCTGTGTTCCAACCCATCCCCACTGGTTGGGATGTTGTTATTGTTTGGTTTTACTATTTTGCCTTGGACAAGGCTGGGAGAAACAGCATCTTGGTTTTGGGCAGCTTCCTTTTTCCCTTTCTTTATCCGACTCTTACTAGCTCGAGAGATTTGCCAGTAAAGTACAGTCATGATGATAACAGGCAAATAGAAGGCTGCAATGGCGGTGCCAAAAGTAACGGCAGCGTTAGAAAAAAACTGGATGTAGCAATCCCCATCCGGGACAGTCCTTCCTCCCACAATGAACTGCCAGAAGAGAATTGCAGGGGCCCACAGAATGAAAGACAGCACCCACGCAGCTGCGATCATCATGCCTGCCATCTTAGTGGTCCGCTTCACAGGATACGTCAGAGGCTTGGTGACACAAAAATATCTGTCAAAGCTGATAATGAGGAGGTTCATTACAGAGGCGTTGCTGACCACGTAGTCAAGAGCCAGCCAGAGGTCGCACACCACAGGCCCTAAGGGCCAGTAACCTATCACAGTGTAGAGGGTGTATAGGTTCATTGAAAAGATGCCGATGATCAAGTCAGCACAGGCCAAGCTGAACAAGAAATAGTTGTTGACTGTCTGTAGATGCCTGTTGACTTTGATTGACACCATGACTAGGATATTCCCAATTATGGTGACTAGACTGAGAGAACCTGCTACCAGGACGATGAAGACCACCTCAACAGTTTTATAGGGGCTCACCAAAGCCATCACATTTTCAGTGGAAGAGTTTATGTACGTTGAATTATTCATTTCTGTTCTGCTAGCAAGATACCCAGTTATCACTTAAGCCTGTAGAGGAAAGAAAACAAAACAGATACCATCATGAAATTAGTCCCTTTGTGTTTAGGAAATGGATCCCAGAAAACCTACTTGAAAAGAGCTTAAAGGTAGAAGATGTGTTCAGAAGAACCAGTCATCTTTGGCTGATGAAAACATCTTACAACATATAATACCCCTTAAGGAATAACAAACCAATAGAATACTTCTAAACAAGTGACAAAGACACAACATTTAAATCCAGATCTAGATTTTTAAGTTCTCAGATGCATTTTTCTTATTGTTCTGTTATAAAATTAATATTGACTTGAAAATTTTGGAACTAGATCTGCATATTGATTTCTTTCCTACTAATAAATTAGTTCACTTTGATCATTTCAAACCCTGTCCAAATAAAAAATTCTGGTCCTGAGGGTATGCCATTCTTGTAATCTGAGGTGAAAATGTTATTTACCATCAGCCAGATCACATGAAGGTGACTTATGTTTCCATCTTTCCTTCATGTTCCACCTGGGTATGCTTCTGTGAGATTTATGGAACAAGTTTGTTTCATGTCTCCCTCTCATTTTCTTACACTGCAGTTATTTTTTTGTCAACACAAAGATTTTGGCACTGCATCAAACTAAAGTTATTAATCTGGCAATAAACAAAAAAAGGTTAGGTCTGTTGAAGTAAATAGAATTTATAAACGCACCTCAGCTGAACATCTGTCTATCTAGTTAAATGTATACAATTTTTATTTTTATTTTTTCCTTTAAAGTTATTTTTTACACCTTTTGACTATTTGTACCTGGAAAAAGGGTTGTTTTTTATTTGGTTGCTTTTTTTTTTTTTTTTTAATCATGATTTATTTTTCTGTTGATGTTTGCTTACTTATATCTTCTCACTTTTTAAAAATCACAATATTTTTATTCTGTATCACATAAAGCTATGACAAAAGGTCTGAAATGCATAGCAGGGTAATGATAAAGAAACACATAAAAATCAGTTCTGTTTATACACAGCAATTCTTTCTCTGCCCTGTATAGCCTACTGGCAGTACTCAATAAGTAGCAATTAAACTACTAGCAATATGCATTTGTTAGAAGACCAAGAAAACCACACGTGCTTTTGCCTTCCAGCTATGTACTGTCCTTTTGTGCATCCCCTGGAAGTCAATAGAATGCACTAGAATTGTACAGTCAGTCTCTGAGCACTCATTATTTATGAGCTGTGCTCAAGGGATTATTGAGGCATGAAGGCCAGATGTGACAGAGAAGTTAGGTTGTTTCTAATTGGAATATGCTCCATCTTTCCCCACTCATAAGGCATCACTCCTTTAAGACGAAGATTCTAAAAGTGGTGGTGCAATAAAAGGAAGAAAAAAATTCAGTTACGTTTGGCTCCTTTATACAGCAGGGGTTAACAAATCCTCCTCTGACCCCTGTGACTACCCTACTGATGCACAGACATATACAATCCATGAAACTTAAACGGAGCAATGCATTTTGACTGTCATTTTAGCACTGCATATTTTCTTTCAGATGCAAAAAGAAGATGATGCAAAATGTCAGCACAACAGCAAAAACTCTTCTGACCTGTAAGAAAAATAAGCAAGTCTGTCTCTGTAGAAAAGTCAAAATGCTACACCAGAGTAAAGGTTTTCTGTCTGAGGCAACTTTCTAATCTTTTGATTTATACTTAAAGAAATATAACTGGCAGAAGGTGAGGCTTATGCATTTGCCTTTGCTTTTAAAAACAACTAAGATTTATTTGCCAATTACATGTTGAAGTGAACACATGGATAAATAGAGGAACATAAGACTAGATATAAATTTTTTTTCTACTATGTATTCACAGGTACATCCCTAAAATCCGTGGAATCAGGTTCAAGAGAACGAAACTGTGAGGAGGAATGCTTTAATTAAATATATGCTTTGTACAGTAAGAATAGGCTGAGTAGAATAAAACGGAATTTATGCTCTGTGCAAAAAGTAGACAGAACAGACATCTTTAACATACAGGACTGTCAGTTCAGCAATTCACTGTGTGCTTTTCACCCAAAGCCTCACAGTTGAACAGCTGGTGATCCAGTTATATGTGTAAGATATCAATTTTTGGGGACAAGCTAAGAACTTCTCCCAAGCAGAGTTGTTTATGAGCATTCTTAACAGAATGCATTTTTGATGAAAAGACAAAATAACTCAAAGAGATGTATGGATTTCAGAAAAATTTCAGCTGAAAAGAGTTTGTGATCCAGGGCTCTGCAGCTACCTCTGGTGACAGAGAGTGAGAGAGGGAGCAAGAAGCGAAAAGAGTGAGAGAGAATCAGAGTTGAAAAAAAAAGTACTTTATGATAAAAAAATTAGTGTTTCTCTATGATTTTATTTTGACAAAATGTTCAGAGGTTTTGTTTTCATTCCGCTGAAGAACTAAAATTAATTTTGAAACCTTGAAACTTGTTTGGAATCCAAATTACCCTCTTCCAGCTAAATTTCTTCTTAAGTCTTTTCTGCTGATTTTTTTACCCAGTTACATGGAAATATTGGTAATTCAGTGTAAATTCCCCTGATTTTATTATTTGGGATGCGAGGAGATGAATAAAAGCTAAAAGCTAATTTTATTTGTTAGGAATAGGATTTCACTGTGTTGTTTCAAAGAGAAGCAAAGAAGTCCCTTACCCAGTCGTCTCTATTTGCACAAAACTTTCCTGCCATGAGAAGGCTGGTAGTTCTTGACTGCAAATTACATTGACACAGCTTTCTTAGGTATGGAGAAACATACCTGCTATCACTTGCTCCAGTAAAATCTTCTTTTGCTTGCATCAATATGATTGTAAAGTGAACCATGTGTGTGTTAATGAGAAAGTATAGGGCTGAAGAAACCTTTGATTTCAACAGGCATATATCATCGCTGCTGACAGTACTGCCATTATATTAGCAGAGACAGGGTATGCATGCTCCCTAACCCAAGACCCCCTGAAATACTCTGGGCTCTTTCCTGTTGGTTCCAGCAGGGTTTGAATCAGGTCCGTAGTGAGGTTTCTCTTTCTTATTGTGGCCACTTGCTCCCTGGGTACAGAACTGCCTGTGGATTTTGTCTTTGTTTTGTCATGACATGGAGCCCATCTCTCCTATTGGAAAGGCAGTTGTTATGGGAACAGATGTTATTCCTCAGGCAGACCTCCAGGGCAGAGGCATTTTAAGGTAATATGACCTCCCATTATGAGAAGTACCAGATCTTATTCTTGAACGAACAGAGCTCTCCTCTGCAAGCCCATGGGTGTTTGTGTGAGTTGCACAATATGGCACTGACTCCCGTGGGCTATCATCATTTATCCTCTATGCTAAGTGCATTCTTGCTAAACAGAGAATACCCAGAAAAGGCAAGAAATTTCTCTTGTGACCTGAAAACCAGCCAAGTTCATTTTCTGAAATGTATTTCAAAATATATATGACTTTGTGAAATGCAAACACCATAATCACTGCATGGAAAATGTTCAGAGCCAAGAAATCTATATATAAAATAATTCATTGTTTGATATTCGATATGTAGTTGGGAAACATTTCCAGTGCAGTAGTTTCTCCCCTCTAAATAATTCGAAGTGCTGAAAATCATTCCCTTCCCTTCTTTTGACTAGACAAGGTTTTGGGGCAGAACTGGGGGTTTTGGTGGGTTACAAATACATGCACTTTTGGCCCGGTGTGATGTCAGGTCTTTTGGTAGTGAGTAGTAAACAGGCAGAAGCAGGGCATGGTTGGGTTGACTTGGATCCCCATTGCCACTCACAAGGAGAAATGTAGTCCAGGCTGGCACAGGCGTGAGTAAACCTTCACAGAGCATGCTGACAGCCATGGTCTGCTTAGCTTTCCTTCATTTACCTCCCTAGGAGTCACTTGGAACAGTGAAACAGAGGTCTGATGGGTGAAGTCTGTAAGCTGGTTCATTGTAAAAGGGAACTGCAGTGAGGGTGAGGGAGCAAAATGATGCCATGCAGGGTACTCATCCTATTCCATTGCAGACCCTGAGGAGGAGGCCTTCAGAAATGGGAGGGCAAGGAGATGGGACTGGGACTGCATGTCACTCTTAGGATCATGATCCTCAGATAGGAGGTACTTAGGTATTACACTCTGCTGACTGCGTGTTTTCCACTTGCTCTGACAGGATCCTATCCCTCTGGTGAAGATGAATCTTGTAGCAATTACCGTAATTTTAAATTTAGTATATATCTACAACATTTGTCACAAAACAGACTATGGAAATGTGTATATAAAAAAAAATTGGCTGATATGCCATGCCTGTCAAAGTTTGTTAGACAAATCCTTTCTTTGTATTCCGCATATTGCCAAGTTAAATATGGTAAGGATTTAATGGCTTCTTTGAATCCTCTGAAACCCTATAAAAGTCGAGACATGAAAGAGGAAACAAACAATCTGTACCTGAAAGTTGTATTTGTGACTTAAATGGGATTACCCGGGAACATATGTGCATTGCTACTCTGAGCATTTTTCAACATTCAACTCTCAAGCAAAAGTAAAATATACTTTTTTAACTTCCCCTCTTTGATCCAGTTCCTCTCCAGTCCAAACCTATGTAAAATGGATTTGATTTTTGCTGTAGCAATAATAGATTTTATTTTCCTGAATTTGTTTTGATCCTGAACAGCACTGGGTTTTCTCCATAATTCCTTCCTGGCATCATTTAAAGCCACAGTGTGACAAAAAAGAGAGAAACAAAATCCCTAAACCTGTGACAAATATACTAGGCACATAAGTCAGAATGTATTGCAGACTTTAGGAGAGATTATAGATCTAGTTTGGGCTTTTGGTAAAAAATACTTTTCAGAAAATCCCCAAATACCAGAAGGCTAAAATCTTCACCACATGGGTTACCTTCTGCAATCCATTTGAAATGAGAAACATCTTTGCAAAGTGTTACTGCTTCGGTGTGGTCCATTCTTCTTATTTTCATGCATTTTTGTTTTTCTCAATCAGCACATGTTCTACAAAAACCGATATTCTGTGGGCCTGTCTGGATCTAGTTTTCCCCGTCTCATTGTGAAGAGTACTCAAGGGAAAAATAAACAGTTTCTGCACATATCTTGAAAGAACAAGTAGATCAGAGTAGAAGAGCATTACGAAAAACAAACTAACACTGTGACACTAACAACAATTGAGATAAAATAACAAAAGAGTGCTCCCAGAAAAGCAACAGGGTACTGCACATGAGTAGGTGGCAGTGCTGGTATCAGCGTTGCTGCCTCAGTGCTATTGTTAGGCTCTGAGCATTTGTACAACTATTAACTACATCTTGCTCACTGCTGTTCTTATAGTCTACAACAGGTAAATATAGTGTCACAGGCCCAGCTGGGTTGTATTCAAACTCATGCAAGGAAACATATAGACAATATAGAAAAAAACAGAAGAAACAATAATCTCTATCATTTCAGGAAATAACAGATAAGAAGCAGTTTTTCCTCAAAGGTCTGGATAATTATGTATTTCTACTATACTGGTATTGTTGTTACTATTACTATTGTTATGCTGATAGTCACCCACTGGTACTAGAGCACCTCATTTATTATCATTTTGTAAGTGTAGTTTTGGCTGCAGATATATCTGTTTTTCAGGACCTGTGTAATCAAGAGAGAATTTGTGTTCAGTCTTTGGACAGCTGACATCATTACAAGCTAAATTCTGCATCTTAATGCATTGGGCAAACCTGAAAAATATGCTTGATACGCAGGGTTTTATCTAACTGGTTTTGATCTACAAAAAAGGATTTTTACTGCCTGGACTGGAGGAGATACTCAGGTGTCTCCTTATTCTTGCTAGGACTGCGTATAAAGAACCCTTTGTCCCAGACCAGCTAGCAAATAGCTGTCTCTTGGTGAATTTCGGCAAGCCTTTCCAATGCACTCTGGTGGAACCATATGATATGGTTGCCCATATGGTAAAAGTGACTGAATACAATTTATATAGTATACTTCATATTTTCTGAATTTTATGGTTAATGATTGTGCTACTAGCTATAGCTATTGCACACCTGGGGATAATCATAAGATTGGTCAGGTGAGACACTGAAATTTTTAAAGAATAAGCTTTGTTTTTCCATACCCTAGAAAATGACTAGAATGTCCTGGACCATAAAGACAATGTATAGAATTGTGCTGAGAATGAGTTATTTGACAACTTGACAGAGTGATTACTCAATCAGTTAACTTGGCAATGAAACCAACTTTTGGGTGTCCTTAAATTGAACTGCCTTCATTATAATACTAAAAACCACACCCACAGGTCAAAAAGATCCCTGCCCAGATTAAGACCCTTCCCCTGAGCATGTATAGTGTTGGAAACATTAGGTAAGCCCTATTATAATTGTGTGTTAATCACTAACCAATCAGTATCTAATAGGCGTGTTATGTAAAAGTACTAACTTCTGATCTTTGTGTATAAAAGGAGCATTAAAACCTGCTGGTGGTGCTTGATCTGTGGAAATGTCCACAGAGCACCCAGGCCTGAATAAATTACAGTATCTCTCCTGAGTGTGTTAAGATTGGTTCATTGCATGTAGGGAACGAATTCACTTTTTGGGTAACACAATAGTCCATATCATTCCTTCTGAGTCCCACCTGGAATACTGTGCACCTCAGCTTGTCAGAGGTGCTTAAACACTGGAGGGAATTTGCAGAACGGCAATTGAAAAGACAGGAGGTTTCACCACAACATTTCAGGTAAAATATATAGCTCAGGACTCTTTTGCTGTGGAAAGCTGGAACAGAATAACAGTTTTCCTTTTTTTTTTTTTTCTTTTTTTTTTTTTTTTTCTGGTAAGCTGTGAAGTAGGGTGGTCTGAAAATCTAGTTACTAAGATCAAAAGAATTTTATAACCTAGAAATCAGAGAACAAAGTAATTTTTGGTCTATGGAGTATGAAAATGGAGCTCTTGAAGCATCCCACAGTTCTCTCTAGAGGGTTGAGTTAAATGGATAGGATCTCCATCTAGAGGCACAGAAAGGCAGCTACCACATAAATCAGTCATTTCTAGCACTAGGATGGTTTCAGTGTGTTGAAAATGTAGGTACTTACTTATCTCTGAGGTGGAGTAACCCCATATTTTATTGCAATTTCCATTTTATTATCATTAAAGAGATATAATTTAATGAAATTCTGAAACCATTACAGTTAGATACACTTGTAGCAAACAGTCTGAATACTGACGTATAATTAGACTGGGGTATCCACTGCACAGAGACACATGCTCAGGCCTGAGCTTATCCACTCCAACCAGTATGATGTAGTCATCACTTTGGATGTGATCCAGCTCAAAGTCTTGTTTCAGAGCAGGTTGTAAATGGGTCAGAAGAGTGGCTGGTTTCATCAAAAGGCAATAAAACTAGGCACTAGCTCATGCCACACACACATTTATTTCATCAGTGGACCTATGCTGAAATCATACTTGCAGAGGTTATAGGCTAGCTAGAAAAGGGAGATCAAAGTGAGATTTCAGTAAACCACTTCTTTGTTCCTCCTTCTGCTCCACCACTGCTGCTGGAACTTGACTGAAGCTCCTCACACCAGTCAAACCCAACAAGACAAGTTTTATCTGACTATAACTATCTTCTTCAAGTACTTTAGATAAAATGCTCATACCAGAACTCTAAAATTATACCTATCTTCAGCCATGAGAAATGTTCCCTTAGCAGAAGGTTTATTTAAGCTTCTGTTAAGATCGAATTGAAAATCACTAGATTCCAGGATATATTCTCTGACGGAACTGTACCATGATATGTAAGTACTCCCTCTGCAGCCCAGCGTGAATTGAAGACACAGTACTTCATTATCCTCGTATCAGCTATCGTGCCTGTGCTATTAAATAGAAAAACCTTATGAGAGCTACTCAAAGTCCCTGGGTGACAAGTGGCAAAGCTAGCAAAAGAGAAGAGGATTCAGAAGGCTGACTGAAACCAGCTTACAATTTGTTCTGAATACTTGGAGCTAATGCATAACAGAAATGCATCTCTTATTTAAAACACATATGGGTAGTTCTTAAAAAAAAAAAACAAAACCAAAAACAACACAGGCAAAAAACTAATCCCACATTATTTCTAGTTTTTCTTGTTTTAAATGACTTTTTTTTTTTTTTTTTTTTTTTTTTTTCCTGCTAAAGGCTTAAGGAATATGGTAACGAAATAGCAGAGAACTGCAATAGAGTACAGGGCAGTATTTCAAAGCATCATTAACACCCTCCACCTGCCAGTGAATCCAGAAAAGGTACTGTGATATTTCAGTGAACCTTTGCAAATCTCTCCAAGTCTTTTGGGACTCTGAAAAAACCCATGGAGACTCTCACTCTTCCTCAGAGATTTTGCAGCCTTCAGTAGTGTCTCTGACAGGAATATTAACATACTGAGGGCCCAGCGGGACTCTTGCTGAAGTTCAAGAAAATCTTTCCTTTTCCCTTAGCTGGAAATGGTGTTAGTATGTTTTGTTTATCAGTGATTTCCTTATTCACTCACTTATGATCTAGCAGATTCATTTGTGATACCTCTAGATGATCCTTGGACCTGCCTTGGAAAGTACCCAGTTTCTTTGTCCAGCAAATGCTTTTAAAATTCTTGTTAAGTCTATCAGGATCACTCTTACCTGAAGTTCTCAAGAGCTTGAAAATCTAGTCTGTTCTGCTTCTGTGTCCATTAATCTTGGGGAATTTTTATACATCTTACATCTTACTTAACAGCTTACCTAAAATGTAGATTATAAGCACAGAGAAGAAAGCTGACTCAGATATGAAGGGAGTTGGCTCAAATTCTTTGCAAGAATTTAAGCATATATTGAACTCAAGTTCAAACTTATTTCTGAGAGGGCAAAAAATATTATTTTTTTTCCTGTATTTCTGCAGACTGTATTTAAGGCAGTGATAATGTATTATAAAGAACTGATTAGTTCTTCACCTTACCAGAAAGGAGTGGTACCTAAATTCCCAAATCAAAATCCATATTTCCAAGCCCATTCTGCACTCTGAGAGAAGTTGTGAAAGATGGAGATATGCTAACAATACTTTAAAAAGATGTTTGTAAAATGTTTGAAAATCTGAAATAAAGTATTTGCTATAGCTAATCATAAACATGTTGATCAGAGCTATGAATGTTTACTGTGAGACTGCATGATCATCTCCCATTTTGTGGACAAGGAACCTCAAAGATTACATGTTTCTTGCCAAAGGAAGGAAATATTTATTTATCAGTTTTTCTCCAGCATTTATGTTCACAGCTACCACATTATTATAGACTCTCTAAGTCTCTGGCTGTGCTACGTTTCACTAAATAACTGCTACCTACTTTAATTACATAGATTGTAGTTGCAGAGTAATTGCATTTTTACTACAGTACAGGTTTAAGAAATCCGTGTCTAAATCTGGCTATGACACACGGCTCCAGGTATTGGTCTCAACATGCTGCAGTTACACTTAACAAGGTAAAAATACCTTAACTTTGCATATGAATAATTCACCATGGTATTAAGAAAAGCCCCTATCCTATGTTAGACAATAATGTAATGTTTAACAAGGTTAACTTAATAACAGGAAAGTGGGGGACTCATCTCTGACCATGTACGTTCTGTTAAAAATATATTCAACATCACTGGGCCAAGGAGACTAAAATGCATAAGCAAATACTCTTAATCTCTCTTCTCATTTTGATTTTTAAAGAGACATTGCAAAGGTTGTTCACATCAAACTTTGACCTCTCTTGCAAAAAGAAAATAGTGGGAACATTTGAAATGCAAGGTTTCGGAAGTGCTAATTGTGGTTATTTGAAACCAAAACTATTAAAATGCCCTGAGGGGCATTATCTAATACAGGATAGAGAAGAGCAAGTGAGTATTGTATGCATAGGTCTGCACTGTGAGGCATGAAAAAGCTACACAGAATATTGTCCCCAGGTGAAAAGGCTTCAGCTCAGGTTCTCCCTCATGAGACACAGTTTACTATGATTGCTAAACACAAAACCTTATGTCCCCATCACAGGAACTGCTTGGAGACAAGCGTGTAGAGAAAATACTGTTACTCCATAGGGGGTTTTGCAAACTGATCTTGTTACTTTAGCAATGAAGTCTACGGGATGCAAAGCTTCCACAGGGTGATGGTGATGAGTATACTGATGTGACTTACACATTTCATTCTAATTTAAAAAAAAAAAAAAGAAAAAGAAAAAGAAAGACTTTTGAGACTAATAGGTTGATTTTGAAATTCAGACTTCTAGAGACCGCACCATTATATTTACTGTATGGGAGCCTCTTTTATGTCATGGCAGAAGCACCATGTCATCTTCACCAAGACTGTTGATAGAATGACTTCACTTGCATGAAGTCAGTTGCTTTCCCATTTCTGTTCTTGAGGATCTCAAAACTGTTTTTATTAATATCCTGAAATTCCATAGTTATGCTGTAGGTTACTCTCTTGCTTCCTTTCCTGTTACTGTCTGCAAGTTTGCTGTCTATGCTTCCTTATCTCACACCACCTTTCCGCAGCAAATATGTCCGAGGAGAAAAAAAATCTACTAACTAATATATTTTGTTTCCTGAGGTTTTACTTTACACTCATCTTCTGCAGTGTCACTTACATGGTCCACTTCTCTCAATCTAATTCCATCTTTACTTAACAACTCTTTAAATTAGGACTAGATAGTAAAGCAAACTTACAGGAAGTGAAATACTACCTAGATAGGAATACTACCTAGGGAACAATCTCCTCCATAAAACTGCTGAGTCCCTGGTGTGCCATGTCTGAGATTAAATCCCTTCCACTGTGCCATGCAATAGCAGCAGAACCACTCAGCAACAACTGCTGCATTGCAACGTGCTTCCACACAGCACAAACCTCTTTGTTGGGAACCAGTACATGCCTGACAAAAGACACATCAGTAGGTGTGGAGCAAGAGAAATGAGAAAATAATAAATGGGGTGAAAGTAAGAGGGAGGAAATGGGGACAACACTGAGGTGTGAATGAAAAAGAAGTTAATGAGGAGAAAGCAAGAAAGGGTGAATGCAAGAGAAATTAAAAGTTCTGCAAGAGCATTCCCTTGGGCTCTTTGAATTGTTACTCTTTATTGCCTGTTTTCAAAAGAAATTTCTCCCTGATCCTAGTTTCAGTACCTGTCCATATTATTCCATACCAGTCCACAGAGAGATCAGCTAGCATTCCTTCACATCTTGTGCATTGAGCACTATTGTTGAAGAATTGAAGTGACTTGAAGTTCTGAAATCTCACCTCCAAGAGTTATTCAGATATTTAATTTCATAAATCCTGCTACCATTCACTGAGGCTTGGCCTCCATAGCCTCTTTGGAGAAGAGGATAGAAATTATTTTTTTAAAAAGTTATCCTTTTTTCCCTAGTTAGGAATTCCAGTGTATTCAATTTTCCTATAGAGATTATTTTTTCCCCCGTTAATTGCTTTTGGTTTTTTTTCCTGTGCTGTTATCTGTGTTGTGGTCATGAACTTATTTCCCCCTTTCCCTGTCATTCTTTTCTTGCTCATTTCTGCAGCAAAGCAGAATGGGTCTGGGACCATTAATGACCAATTCCATGATGGATCTGCCTCCAAAAGATATGAGATTCAGATAGTCAAGCAGGATTCAGATGTTTATCTCCAGGTAAAGCTGACATTTCTCAAAGGGAAGGTTTCTATATTTCTGCCTTTGATCCCTGGGGAAGGTAAAATGTTCAAAAATTCAACAGAAAGATATTACATAAAGTAAGCAGTGAAGGGAAACTGTGACCAAAAACTGGGGACCACTGGAGCCTGGTGGCCCCAGCGCACCATGTCCCTGCTGTCTCAGCTGAACTGGCAGAGGCACAGTTCAGCACAGTGGAACAGCCACAACTCTCTGTGAAGTCATGTCTCAGGAACTTGAGTTGTCTTGGTATCTTTTCCCCCCCTCTCCTGGTTGTATTACGAAATGCTGCCTCTCTCCTTAACAGCAACACACCTCCCTTTGCAGTGGCTCTGCTTTAGGGAGAAACAGGATCTGGGACAGACCCACATCACTCTTCTTGTTCATTCCCTTTCCATTTTTCCTTGCTGCCTGGTGTAGCACCTGGTTACCCTTCAGCCTCTCTGATCTTTCTCATCTTGTTGTCCACCTCTCTGCTGTTCAGATCAGTCTTCTGTTATTTTCCTTAGGTTACACTGTGCTGTTTTTCTCATCTTCTGGTCTAACTGTTACTCCCTTTGCTGGCAATGCTCAGGTCCCATTTGTCTAAGCACTTTAAACTGCAGAAAGGCAAAAAAACCCTCATGCAGTCTCATATAAACCTCCAGCAGGTCTAGCAGGAAGTGATGCTGTAATGACAGACACACTACAGTGCTGCCCTCCCACTCGGGATGAATAACGGGTGAGGCTGACCAGTGGCTCTACCAGACAACTTACAGAAAGAGTCCTAAAGTTCATCAGCTTTTCCCTGAAGTTTGTAAGAAACTGCTATGTCAGTACTGACTGTTCTAAGATCATGAGAACCAGTTTTGCTCCCTGTTTGAGAATTATCAGTGGGTCAGACCATCTTTTATGTAAAAGAAGTAATGAAAATTGTTTTGGATGAGAAATGCAGAACACCTGTGAGTGGAGAATCAGGAGACATATCCACGTAGGACTGAGGTGTTCTGCTGTTCTGCTTGATCTGTGTGTTGGATTATAAAGCAAATCAGATCCATCCAAGCATGAATTGTTTTTAGTAAATATGAAGAGTGGTGTATTGTGAGGGTAGTTTGAAGGAACAACCTTATAACAGCAGAGGAGTGGCTGCATAATTTTAGCAATGCAGAAGTATCCAGTAGCAGCAGAGCAATAGCAGGGCTGAGTGGAACAGAAGTTGGTAACTATACCTAATTTATTCACATATAATAAACAATTATATAGACATTGTATGTGTGTGTTTAAGTATTTCTTCATAAGCAAATTACACCAATGCAGACACTACATACAGCAGCAGTGAGACCTCCTAAGTGGGAAGGTAGAATCTGGATGGGAGAAATTATTTTCCCTCGCTGAAGTTTTTAGTTCTCTGAAGCTCCCATAGTTTGAGGCTAAACAAAACCTCAGTAATGCCATTCTGATTTTTAGATGTTGTGTACCCCAGTCATATTTGCCTTGTGATACTCTTTGAGAAGTCTATGGCTCAAAGGCGCATTTCACAGCTCCTTGCTCTCAGTCACTCACACTATAAGCCTGTGACTTCAAAGAAAGATCTGAAAGGAAATGTTTGGAGGAAAAAGAAAAAAAGGAAAAAGGGAAATATTGTGTGCCTGTCCTTTCTTTTTTTTTTTTTCCGCTCATGATATAACAGGCTTAAGATACTTTGGTGTAACTGCTTCTCAGTGGGTTATTTTTTCCTTCTTACTTTACAAAGACCACAAAAAGAAATGGTCAGTGAGGGAGAAAACAGCTGCGTGATCCCAATCCAGATGCCGTCATCTTAAAGTGGGCTTGTCAAGGAGTAGGCAAATGACTTTCCATCTCAAAGCAGGCTCCTTTGCTCGAGTTGGAATGATGTCCAAGATAGTGACTCTCAGGTTTTTTCATATCAAGACTTCCGGTAGTAGCACATGCAAAAACATATTCTGCTCCCTGCTATATATCCAGTCATAAAGTAAATAAGAAAATTCTCTAAAGGTTGGTGGCATAGGCAACATCATTAAGATGACATTTTCTCTTGTTTCTAAGCATAAATGAGGTTCAGTTCTAAATTCAGTCCATTTCAAGGATTTAAACATGTTATCCATAACATCAATGTCCTCCCCATATATGAAGTCCTGAATGGCTTTCATGAAGTTTCTGAAGTGTATCTTTGAGAGAGAGGTGTATAAAACTATACGTAAAGTAGCTTTAGAGGATTTTTGTTTTTTTTGTATTTTAAATGAGTTAATATGGATCTGTTTTAGTCTCTGATATGAGGTGCAATCACACTGAAAGATGCTGAATAGTTAAAATGCAGACACTATTGTTTGTATAATGGAGTGATTTATAGTAAGGTTAATGTTTAACCTCTTAATCTTTCTAATGTTATGGTTAGAAAATGACCTTTAAATATAATTATTTGCTTCTTTACATTTACTACTTTGCAAATGAGCATTTAAAAATGTCAGTCATCTCTCTTTACAGAGATCTATAATAATTTTGTATCCACTCATGCTGGTCATCCTAAGCAAATGCCACCCAACCCACCATCCCACTGAGAACATCATATATTTTCTTCTTAATTGTCTGAGGTTTGCATATCTCAGACCATGTAATTCAAGGGATAGTGTGCTTTCTCCTTTACCTCACCATATGTTAGAAACATTTCAATCTTAATAGACTATGGTTTTGCATCTAAATGAAGAGCCTTTTAGTAACCCAGGTAGTAAAAATATCAGTAACTAATTGGGAATGGGTGGCATTGTCCTGAGTAGAGACATTCCAGAAAAAGTTCTATATTATTAACATTTTGACAAATAGAAAATAAATCTCAGGAAGTAATTTAGTATGGATTCTACATAAGGTACAAACTATGTCAGTACATTATCTATACTTTCATATCAATTTCTCAAATGTCTGGAAAAGCAGGCAACAAATTTTATTTTCTTTTTATGGAGGATACTGTGGGGGGTGTCCTGCTTTTGAAAACGGTTGCTATATTGAGTGTCAAGTACAACAGAAAGTTGAAAATTATATTGATTTAACTAAATGATCAGGATGGGCCCTGTATGATTAGATGGCAAGGAAATACTTAACAACAGAGTGTCTAAAGGTATCCAACACCCTGTCTCATAATATCAGCTAACATGATTGATGCTGACCGCTATCATCAGCTAGGTAGTCAACAGATAATGACAGCACAATTAGGTCAAAAAATAACTGGATATCTTCCTGTTTCTCATACTCCTGCATATAGGAATAAGTCTCCACGGGGCCCTGGGAACTCTGCTGAGACAAGAAGTGAAGAGTGGTACCATTGCTGCTTCATTTCCATCAACAATGTTGCTTATGCATCTAAGACCTGACGCAAGGGATGTCTCAGTTATCCACACAGGCTGGAAACAGTCAAGAGACAAAAAAAATATAAAGAATGCGGAAAAGTATAGGACAATTCCTTACTTAAATCTTACACAGAAGTATATTAATTTTTTCTTTCATTATCTCCAAGGTAGGTATTGCAAATGCATAATCCATTTAGATCAAAGATAGCATATTTGAATTGCATCACCTGTGCAAAGAAGATCAAGCATCCAAAAGATGGCATTCCCAAATAACAATATCAGGTAATTGGACAAATGTCTTTTCTAGCTACTCCTGCTGGGCTTTGTGATTTAGTTATTTCATACTGCATACTTCTGCACAGTCTGTTTATAACTGAGCATAGTAACAGAGTTCATAGTTATTTTCGACTACTGATTTAGCAGAGAAATGAAGATAACTGAACTCTTACGTTTTTCCTGTGAGAATCTCTTCTTGCTGCCTTGTAGTCTTCACAGGTGAAGGGGGTTTGTTGCTTTTCATCAATGGACTGGTTTAATGCTCCAGATAGTGAGAAACTGATGCAATTTACCTTGAACTAACCAGAGTCAATATGCCTTAAACTCCCATGTAAATACACATGGATTTCAAACACAAATAGAAATTTGAGTTTCAGGCTTTTTATCAAATTTGTCATTGCTTCCCATAGCTTGTGATACCTCTGTTCTTTCAATAGTGGAAAACAGTGTGATATTTGAGAACACGTAAATAGTGATCCCATCTATTCTGATGCAAAGAGTGTACTGGTACTTGGCTAAGAATAAAGACAATGTAGCAAAAAGAGGAAAAGCTCATAGGCTTCGTAGTTTCTCTTTTGCAATCTTATAATGCATATTTTTCTTCTGTGGTCAGAAAGTGGTTCGATCTACCTGGGTTTATTATGGTCCATATAAGAATAAAACTTATGTAGAAAATTTGGATGAGTGGACCAAAAGTTTTGTTTTTTCAAGGCTCAATACAGGAGGTGACAAAACGTGTCTGAGATTTTTCTTTCTGAAAGGAAATTTCATAAAGTTGTTTTTAGACAAGTAAACTGACAAAGGTAGTAGTATAAATGATGGGAAATGCCAAGGAGTTTAGTGTTTCACTTTAGATAAACAATTGACTGTTAGAGTGCTCATATATGACTTAAGCCTAAGAATTCAAGACCACTCATAAGAATGAGGCATTTCTTGTTCCCAGACAGTCAAGACACATAGTTTGTGGCTTCCTCTCTTTCATCACCTTCGAGCCCAGGAAAGGGACCTTGGAAAGTCTCCTGGGACAAAAGGTAAATGAAAACTCTTTCCAGCCTCAAAAGAACATTTTGAGTAAGAGCTTGCTATGAATAAGGTATGTTTGTCTCTCCCTACCTAGGCAGGTTAAAACCAGTGTTGAGGTTTAAGAAGTATTTTGAATTCTTGGGAGGTTTTTTTCCTAAATGCTTTTGTCAGCTATGAGAGAATCAGCCCACATGATTTTTTTTCCTCGCCAGCCTCAGTGGTTAACACTGTTCTGACTGACGGGACTATTTCCAGTGAGAAACTTATGACACAGGGCAACTACTTGCTAATGAAATTTATTTTTTTACAGGAGTCCTGTCTGTTTCCCTTGACAGGTCTGAGCACTAAAAAAGTCTGTCCCTTGCAGGCACCCTGCAGGGGCCTCTCTGCTCCAGAAGGCCTCTGCTTGATTTCTGCAAAAATCATGTTGAAGCGACATCTATTGCCCGCCCCCTCTAGCCCAGGCACAGTCTCCCATCACCAGCTCAGCCCTTTACACTGTAGCTGGGGAAGTGTCTCACATCGTGTGTTTTCCCCTGTACACCCTGCAGCTGGGAGCCTTGGGGAAGGACCTCACTAACCAAATAGGCTGCTGTGCCCCATCTATTGAGCTTAAAAGATTGTGTCTGATCTTGGCATTGATATGCTTGTTGTTATCTTCGGGGACACTGGGCATTTACTGGCTAATGGCTTCCTTTAGGAACGGTTAGCTCTTGATACCTTAATTTGAACTAAGCATGGCATGGTGTGCCACTGTACAGTTTCACTGAATTTATGAGTGAGCTTCAGCTAGGATTGTTTCTGGAGCTGCTGGGCAGTGCCCAGCACAGCAGGGTCCTTACCCTGTCTGAAGCCTTGTGACATAACCAAGGTATTGATTAAGGAATAGTTGTGTCCATAACAGGTAAATCATAAAACCATACCAAAGGTATATGGAATGATCTTCTGGTCTCCAAAAGAGCTGCAAATGTACTTCTCTCAAATTAAGTTTAATTACAGTTCTTTAAAAATGCATTACTTCTCCATGGAGTTCTTTTGGCAGATTAGACTTTGTTATTTGTACAGTTTCACTTAGACTATTACTAATAACTGGCAACAGATAGTCTCTCGGATTTCCCACTTCCTATTTTCACTGTTGCAAACATTAGCTGGACAGAAGAGGCAATTTTAAACAGGTACCTTCAAGGAACTTGCAGTATAGCTCAATCAGCACAGCTAGCTAAGAAGCATAGCCCATCTCCTGCTACTCTGAGAATATACAGAAGATACCCGTGTGCTTTTCTCTCTTGGAGGACACATGTAGGAAGTCTGTGAACAAAAAGAAAATAAATGCATCCCAGTGTCAAATATCTCTGGCATCTGCTCTTCCACACAGCAGGAAGGTTCTCTTGTGCATTGTGTATCTGATCCTACTCAGCTCAGCTGACACCATTCTAATCCAGTATTGTTTCCTTCCTTTTAAGGAAGGGAGATGAGAGTTTTCCTTCCTTCCTCTTACAACCTGGACCCTGATGCTTTATTCCCATTGTGTTGCCTTGGTTATCTCCTTTTGTTCTATTTTTATTCAAGGGGTTGTTATATCACCAACAGTGACAGTAGCTACTCCAGAAAATACAAAAGGTTGTTAGGACTGATCACTATTCAAGCAATTATTTTTCCTGCTTCCTTAAAAGGAATCTGTTCTGCAACAGATAGAAAATCAAAATCCCATAATGCCTGCAAAGCATAATCTCTCTTTCTCTGTGTGTATATGTATGAAATGCATATTTATGTTCTACTGTAGTTTTGGTATTTCTTAACCTTTTTGTTCTTTACTGATATATTTCTTGGTATAGTTGATCTGTATTGCAGTTTCCCTATTTGTCTGTCTTCTTATTGTGGTGTACACAGGGGTTTTGGACAGAATTGTGAATATCAGACAAAGGACAGTAAATCCAATATAATCAAATTATATGAGCTAATCAACAATAACCGGTGTTTCTGATAGAAAGTGCATACCCATTGCAGTGTCTCTGATGTCTCTTCCTCTATACTGTTTGGTTTTGAGATTCACAGAATTAATCTGAGCTCCCTCTGAAACTAACAGAGCTATCGATTCATGACAAAAATGCACAGATAATATTTGCTTCTGTTAGATTCACTTCATCTGCTCTGCAAACATGCTACTTTTTTGCAAGTTTATATTCTTAAGAATGAATTAAATACCAGGCTGCTCATTAAAACAGCAACCACTTGGAGGATAGTACAGAAATAACAAGAAGTGAGTTGTGAATTTCCACCCATCAGCATTGGCAGTGGAAGCCTGACTCAGAGAGCACTGAGAGCAGGGGTCTACTGTATAGGCTACATTACTCATCCAAACTCCAATTTCAGAGTCTGAAACCCCATGGTAAATTGCTCAGAAAAAAAAATCAATAGGTCAAAAGCCCTGTGTATGCCAATGGCAAAACTGTTGTTGCTTTTGGTTGGTTCAGGACTTTTCTGCAAAAGGAAAAAAAACAGGATTGGTGTCTGGGGACTAGTCCCAGTTCATTGTTTTATTGAATCCAGAATTATATTCTTTTGTTCCCTGCTGTAAACCGTCATGGGATCACGCTTACTCTCCATCACTTAAGGAGAAAATCTGTCTCCAGTACTCCTTTGTAACATTGAGTGCCCAACCAAGTGTATCCTCCTTCTGAAGGACACCACTTCCCTTTTGTCCCCTTAGCACAGAGTGATGCAAAACTACCTAGGGCTGTGACTGTTGGCAGGCAGTTGGCACACATAATTTATTGCAAAACAAATCGGTAAAGTATAACATTGGGTTCATGGTTGGAGCGTAATGGGCTTCTGAATATCCCAGAGTTGTAGATGCAGTTTGCTTTGCAGACTTTTTTTCCCCAGTGTATTTACTGTACAGTGCTTCCCCACTTTTAAACACCTGATGCAGTTTGCCCAACACATTTGTTTTATGGCCAAATGAATCTATGTATATAACCATTTTAAGTTCATAAAGTAACATGGAATCTCTAACTGATAAAAGTGCTTCATAAATGACAGGCTAGTTAAAGCATCATAACAGAGAGCATGGTAACAGTATTACAAACAGACACGATAAGCAGAACAGCTAAGGAATAAAATCCCATTTTTGCCATTTACCTATTCTGTGGAGGAGATGTGGACAACAGACATTCCTTTAAAAACTGTAAGTTTAAACTGTGGAAATAACTGCAAGGAGAAGAGCAGATGGGATGGGATGGGATGGGATGGGATGGGGGAGGTCCTGGCAAAGAGGAGGTCATCACACTGCAAACAGAAGGAGGAGAAAGAAATTATATGAACGCCATGGCCAAGTGTTTCTCTGATTAAAAAAAATTAGAAAGATCTAAATCTTCATCATTTTTACTCAGGTCTTGTCATTGAGTGAATAAGACAAAGGAATAAATAAATATCAGCAAAACAAATTGAATTTTCCCACATTCACCCAGCCATCTCCTAAAAAAGAAAAACTATGTTCCCTGTAGTAGAAACATTAGTACTAGATTCAGACTATACTTAAACTCCTTTATGCCACTCCTGTGGTGTAAGGTAATGGCAGACATTCCAGGCAACTGAATATTTTCCCACTGCTGGAAAAATCTCTGGGTGCTTTAGACCCAACATTTAAAACCACTTAAAAATGTGAATAACTTCAAGATACCACAGGTGGCCAAATCTAATGGTTCAACACAAAGGGCACTAATTAAAGTTCTCTCTGTGTACAAGGAAAAGCAAAAGGCAATGCTATATACATGTCTTCCTCTCAAAAAAAATCAATGGAGACTACAGAAAGTTTCTAAGAGAATTGTTGAATGGAAGACTGGTTCTTTCAGTTCAGTTACTGAACCCATACAGAAGCCTTGTAGTATTCCCAGGGGCAACTGGGCTTTGCCTGCAAGAAAGAGGGGATAAGAATCACCATTGAAAGAAATGTTGTGTTTCTTCCTTCAAACTCACATTGCTTTCTGCCCTGATTCTCCTAAGTGTTACCAATGTGGTGGTGATGGGTGTCACCCAATGGGCAGTGGCTTTGGATAGCTCCTCATTTCACATCTGCCATGAGATAGAAGGTATGTCCAGGGAGACCTGTGTCCAGCAGATCAGAAATATCTGTATGCTAGCAAAGATTTCTAATAAGAAACTGATGACTGATGACTGAGGCATCTTGGAAAGTAGTTTGAGAGCAAACCATAGGTCCAAGATCAGTGATAGAGGATAGATATACTGTTTGATAACCTGAGGTATGTGGTCTGTGAGGGAAGGTTGAGGGAAATGGGCTTGTTCAGCCTGAAGGAGAGATGGCTTTGGGGTTACCTGACAACAGCCTGCCAATACTACAGGGAAGCTACCGAGAAGATGGAGCCAGTCTTTTTATAGTGGTGTGTGGTGGGAGGATGACAAAAAACATACATAAGGTTCTGATGTGATTTAAGGAAAAAATTATTTCACCTTGAGGACAGCAAAGCAGTGGACCAGGTTGCCCAGAGATTGTGTACAGGCTCCATCCTTGGACTTTTTCAAGACACAATGGTTAAAACCCTGAGCAACCTCTTCTGCACTCGACTCTGACCCTGCTTTGAGCAGGAAGTTGGAGTAGAGACATCCTGAGGCTCCTTTCACCTGAGCTGTTCTGTGCTTCTGAGGTTATGTGATTCTAGCCTATGCCATGATGTCCACAGGTACTATGGACCAGGGAAACAAGAACACATATACTTTTGTTTAATATTGAGTCATATTTTATGAAAGCAACCCACAAGATTGTGCAGAAAGCTGTCTGGGAGTCTGGCAAAAACACACTGGAGAGAAAAAGGAATTGGTGTAATCCTTGTCTTCTTATTCAGAGGTGACACATACAAGTCAAGGCTCCTCCTGCAGTATCTGGCCTGCACTAGAATTAACTGCCCCAGGGTTTGCCCAGGGGAGTCACCGGCCTGTAGCCTACAGTGTGGGATGTCTGCTGCTTCCCAGGAGCTGAAGCTAAGAGATTGCCCTAGAGAATCAGTAAGAGATCCCTCCCTGCCCTGATTTCCACAGCTCTGACCTGTTGTTGACAATCAGGTACCCTTTGCAGCCTGTCTAAAAGAAAGGGACCCCAAGGATGGATGGAAAGACTCATAGAGAGCAGCTTAAGGAACACAGATCGGACTTTTCCAGTTCTACTCCACTTCCACGGTTTTCCTGGTGCAAGGCACAATGTGAGCAGGACATCTATGATGGGAGAAAAGCTATACACTGGTGAAACTCAACCATAAGAGTGACTATTCAGGTACATACCTCAGCTCATAGCAACATAAAAGGCCTTTAAGCACAGGTGAATCAGGCTCCAAGTTTGCCCTTAACCCTTATTTTTTTCCTTGCCCTACCACAAGTTCACATACCTGTTGTAATGAAGAAAACAAGAAGATCCCAAGCTCTGTACTGTCCTCCAAACAAGTGCTAGCTTATGCATAAGCTAGAGGAATTACTGTTTCAACAGGCCCTAGCAGACCCACAGAATACTAGTGAACAGGATCGCACAGAGGTAAGCTTTTCTATCTCTATTACTTTGTGTGTATCTTTTCCCTCACCTCCAAATTGCTTTTGCCAGCAACAGTGCTGTCTGTCTCTGGTCCCGAGCATGCAAACCTTGAAGGAGCAGCTGTTTCCTCTCTGAGTATAATAACCTTGACATGAATGCAGTCTTCAATGATGATTCGGTTTAGGTTCATTTTTCAGTGTAAAGGCTCAGCACAGAAGCATCAAGAAGCTTAATCACATACAGTTTGACCACAAAGGCTTGCAGGAAAGTAGCCAGGCTTATTGTATTATCATTTCAGCTGTTAACATGGTGGTCCTCATTTTCATCCATCATTGAAGAGGATAAGAGTATACCAGTTCAATCCACTTTAAGAATAACCAGAAGTGATACTGATGTTCAGTGAACAGTTATCTCCATAATTAGTCCAGCTCTAACAACCGGATCAACTTTCTTATTTTTTGGCTATCCTAATAGTATCAGAAATATACTTTGCAAAATGCTTGAGTGTGAAGGAACTGGAAGGATGTGTCAGGGCAGAACCATTACATTAGAAGCGATGGAGATATTGCACACTGACACAGCTTTGAAGGAACAAGGGTTTTGCCATAAAAACAATGATTTATATTGAACTTGTCTGGAATCGGTGTCTGTCCCTGAAAAATGGGAGCACAACACATCACCTCTGACCTCAAAGGCATCTCAGGCACCCAAATAATATTGGTTATGGCAAAGTATTTCTCAATTTCCATCTGTCCATTTTGTCTCTTTCTTCTGCTCCAAGATTATTTTGCAAATCAGAACTGAAAGATTTACAGCATGGGTGGTATCTCACTCACATTTGAGCAATGTCAGACACAAAAGGTCTTCAAGACACTGGTGTTAGTAAGTAAGTACATGACATGCCACAGTTCGAGGTATAGGACGGAGCTGGAGCTGTGTTCCCCTTTTCAGTTGCTTGTTTTCAGGCAGCACATCCAGTGAAATGGGAAAAGACTGAGTCTGGCTTTAGATTTGTGTTTCCCCGTTGTTACACAGAGCCCATGTTTGCTGGGAAGTGGTGGGATTTTTGGTCACATCACTTATGGCAGGCACTTCCATCTACACACACAGACCTTTTGCTAAGGGAGGTCTAGAACAACACTCAGAGAAAAAAAAAAAGGAGAAAGCAGGGTCTCAGAAAAGAGTAAGGGAAGATAAAAGGATTCATTTAATGCAATGGAGCTGAGCTAAAACCTGGATCAAAGACTTGAAATTATATCATGAATTTGGTGTGATCCTGGCAAAACTGACCCAAGAAAGACTTCTAAATAATAACTGATTCATGCTTATCATCCCCCTTCTCTTTCATCTTTATATGCTGAAGGTAAGTGAGGCCTTATTCCATATTGGTATGTTCAGTGAAACAGTACTGAAGTGAAACAGTACTTTCTTATTTTCACTAGAAAACAAGAACTGGCAAGAGCCTGACAGGTTTGCAGTATTTTCCCTAAAAACAGCAAGAAAAAACAAGAACCCCACTACCTCCAACCGCCATCACCTTCTTTATATATTAAACTACTCTGGAAACGTCATCTCTTCAATCCTTATATATTACTGCCTCACCTGCCTTGAAATGAGAGCCACTGGCACTTTGACAAATGGACTGTAAAGCTGCTGATATTCACTGTAGCTTCTTTAACGCTCCTGTATCCTCAGTCAATATGCAGCTTTGTAACTCTGCAACAATTTAATTCCCAGTTAATCACTGCAAGGGGAATTCAGCCTCCTGCAGAGAGGGTCATTGGGGGGTGGTGTCTCTTTCCTCCTTTGTCAGGATGAAATTAAGCCAGTACCAAAAATTGTTTGGTCAATCTACTGAAAGATGAATCCCTAGCAAGTCCTAATTTTAAAGATGAACTTCCATCATGCCCCAGAGCTAGATTCTAGCACCTCTTAGCTTTTTTATGTGTTAGGTGTCTAGCCTGCTTAGGCATTTTTGTAAGCCCCATTAAATGACTATATACATCTTGAGGCAGATGAATAACTCAATAATACCTTGTCCCAAGCCTGAAAATAATCCCAGTGCTGCCAACAGGACTGCTTGTGAGCAGAATTTCAATTCAGTCTGCCCCACAGGATCTGTATAAAGTATAGTATCTGTAAAAGCACAAGATGGAAGTATTCTGGGATATTTTCATCCAGTCAAAAAGTACTGGAGAATATCAGAAGGAAGATTCTATGGGGAAAAAAAAAAAAACAAAAAAAAAACAGACTTAAAAATATTTTCCTTTCTGTAGTTGCATTTTAAGTGAGGACTTTTATCACGTAAATGTGTTAGTGTTTTAACTCATCTTTAAACTGTGGGTCTAGCACCCAATATTAGCATTCAGCTTTTTCTGAGTAGTGAGAAAAGATTACTTCTGTGTATTTGCAGAAGTAGGCTAGCTAACTATCAGGGTTTCATTTTGAACAGCTATTTGAATATTACTGTAATGACAAAGGCTCACAAACCCAGAGAAGATTTTTCTCCCTGATGACAGCACATCTCAGGCACTGCTTTAGGAGGCCAGCTCATGACTCATCCAGAAGATGCTTTACCTCATTACTTCACACAGGCCTTTCCAATACAGTTTTCATGAGTGCTCCAGAAGATGGATCTAATGAAAGAAAGGATTTAAATATTTTTCCTCTTATTGTGTATTCACAGGTAATTCTGTATGATATACAGGTGTTATAAAACACAGTTTCTTCTTAAAGCATTTCCATTGCACTTTCAGCCCTTGTCAAAATTACTAACATGCTTTTAGCTTAATCTTATATTTCACTAAAGAGTTTTTAAATTGCCTGAGATGTTCATATGAAGAGGAAAAAAAAAGCAGTACTGAGGCAATGGGTAGATATTGCAGAAATGTTGCCAATTTGAATACTACAGTTAAGACACTATAATATGTCACTATTCCAGTCCTAAAGAAATGTAAAAATCATTGTTTCCAGAAAAGCTGCATCCTTCCAAAGGCGGAAAGCAACCCTGAAAGTTGGGGTCTCCTCAGCCAGAATGTGAGTGAATCATGTCATACCTGTCCCAAAGGGAACTTACAGGCTTAACACCTCTAAAAGTCACTGTTGCTCTTTAGTACAGTGTCTTGGATTTGTCAGATCTCATTTGTTTTGAGAAAATTACAATCTCTCTCCCAGGACAGCTACTGTGGAAAAAGTGAGTTTCTACAATTGGCACTGGTGACGTTCTTTCCTACAGCATCATGTGCTCATCTTTTGCCTAAGCACTTTTATCACTGAATTATTTGCTCAAAAATCATATTCAGTTGTGATCTGGTGTATACAGGAATCTATTTCTTATCCATGTTTTGGTAAAAGTATTTCTGCATTGCCTTCCTGACAAAATTCTGCTGCTATGGATAGTGCATATGTCAAACAGCAGTTGGTGATCAGAGAGCAGCATGAAAGATGGAGCCAGTAATATGATGGAAGGAATGTGAGGCATGATTGTGCCTCCATATGGCAGGGAGAATTTGGGATGGTTCACTGCCACATGTGAAACTGTGCAAGGAGTTTGAACTGTTTAGAGAAGGGAAGCACGGGTATAGTAAAGAGAGAAAGAACAATAATTTTAGGATGAAGATGAAATAAATGATAAGGGATATGTTAGACAGCAGCAGAACAAAAATAGGAATATAGTAGAATACAAAAAAATTAAAGAAGAAAAAAGGAGGCCAAGAAGAGGTGCAGTAAATCAGAACTGAAAGCTGTGTACCTTGTGATACAAAGAAGTAGGAAAGAACATTCAGAGGGAGACACAGATATAAACTAGATTTTTAAAATGTGTTATTGGCTTACGGCTACTTTGTACAACAGGCAAGGTATGCTGATATTTCGGATTGTAGGAAGGGTGATAGTTGATTGTTGCACAGATGAACAAATTCTTAATTCCCTCCCTTAAAAAAACCCAAAACAAAACAAAACAACTAAGTCCCAAACTCTTACCTTGTGTTAGTATTATCAAGATTGCAAAGTTAATTAAATTATATTTATTCTGAGGACCAGAGTAACCCTAGGAGATCAGAATTTAAGAGTGTAGGAATTGGTATTGGGAGACCACGTGGTATTCATGCAACAAAACCCTAGATCTATACCTAGTATGATGCTTGCAAAACCTAAATTTTCATCGTTACTCATTAACATTTACTGTCCTTTAGACAGTACATTATATATATACAGTCCTTTAGACAGTATATATATATGTTATGCATAATGCATAACACAGAAGATCAGAAACATCCCAAATAATTTCTACTTTTCTTGACCAACTATAATACATTTTGACAGCAAGGATTAGGTAGTTTTTAGCAAGGATACCAGCTAGATGGTATGTGTCATCATAACCATCTCTCTTTTGCTTTAAAATATCTATCAGCTATTCCACTTACAGAAAAACTCTCATGAATGTCTATACATTCTGACTCATTAATTCATCCATTTCCCTAACTGGTCCTCTGGTGCCATTTGAATTAAAACTGCTGAAAATATTCCAAATACATTTGCTTCCCTAAAGATTGTTTGATGCACACCACAGTGTGTTCCAACAGTTGTATCCACTAAGCTGTGCACCAGCTCTCTCTCTTGTTGTTTGCCATCCTCCCTGAAGATTAGCCAAGATAAGTTATTTGGGTTTTGATGACTCCACAGGGCTGCTTTCAAAGTGGCATTTTTATTTCATGGTCTTTTTTTATTCAATGAAAATATATTTTCTTCTGAAACAAATTTCTGAAACACATTCTGCCTGCTTTATTTTCCTGTTAATTTTTGCTTCCAATTTTGTAGACATTCAGGAAATGAAAGTGCCAGTTCTGAGATCTGAGGGACTGTGGTGCTTAGAAGATGTTTAAGAAATGTCTTCTCAAATGGTTAGTTTTCTGTGGTTTCAGAGCAAGTTTTCTACATTTGGCTGTTCCTTCTGCAAACATTTGTACAAACTTTCTGAAGAGCTCTCCAAGTCCAGAGACCCTAGCAACAAGTGCTCCAGTCTGTCACTTGTAACTGCTCCTTGCTGTGTCTCCAGTTCCAGTCCTTCACCATTAGTGGTGCTCCAGTGAGCTAAGGTAGCTTTTTGCAAAATGATACTGGTGTCCTCAATTTGTTGAGCTCTCAGATCACGCCAGCCTTATTCCAACACTCTTTCTACCTGTTACTGGAACAAGTACACAGAGGCACCAGATATCTGAAGGAATCTATAAACCCTGTAACATGTATAAACCCTCAGTTATCTGCAAGCACGTGGCAGCAGCATTCAGCAGTGCAAGTGGTGTTCTCTGATCACTGACCCACTCCCTTAGATCTTTGGCACATCTGTGGACAGATGCCTAGTAGAAAACCACTTGGTTATTTCCTCCTTCCACCTCTTCTGGCCTTGTAGGTATTATGTGAGCAGGGGCTCTACCATCCCCTGCTCTTCTTCTGTTACTCAGCAGTCTGCCAGACTCTGCTGGGAATCTACCAGCTGAGATTCCTCAACGATTTCTTTCATTGTCTAACATTTATGTTCTCTACTATATTGTATGTCAGAAGGATTTCAAGCAGGTTGCATCACTGAAGTGCTCTTTACCCTGAACCATCTATGTCTACCACAGATCCTATTCTTTCTATGCTTATTCACTTTTTTGTAATATTTTCAGTCTCAAGAATTGCTCCAGATGATCACCACTTCATGTTACATAAACTAAAAATAATTAATAGTTGCCCGGAAAACTAATGGCTAAACTCATGGTCTAAAATCTCCTTTATGAGATTATTCCATTACTTAACAACATAATAAATACTTGAAATACCACTTTAAAGTATACTTTCAATGGAGAAGCTCACAGCTTTAAAGAAAGCTACAGTTATCACATTCCTTGTGAGAAATTCTACATTACTGTCACTAATTTGAATCCTGTAAAAGAAGTCAATATGGGTGCCCATAGTAGTATAATTTTAATTGTTGTTTTCAATTTCCTGGCATATCTGATAATATTCAATAGGAACCTGAGCAACTTTCTGCAAAGAATATTCCAGTTAATATTGACACTGGTACATTCACTTCACAAATAAACACTTCTCTGGTTTTTTGAACCCACTTCTGCGCTAGTGGACAAAATTGTGCACTGAATAGCTGTTATTTAGTATTCATATTCCTTCTTGACAATAGAGCTCCCAGAACGTGAACCAAGATTTACCTGAGAAGAAGCAGCTGAGCTGCCTTCGTCCAGGTACTTCTTTAGCAGCCTCATGTGACTGTTAGACAGGAAGCCCTGTTTTGATTATTGGGATGCCGTGTACCACCTTTAGAAGGAACAGAGCTGCATTAGAAAGTCAGTGAGGAAAAGGAATAAGATTCATGCCCGAGTCCTCAGTGCCAACAGTTTCTGTTTTCATGGCAATATTGATGATGATTCACTGTTTAAAAGCATGGGCAGGGTAATTCTGTTTAGCAAATTTCCAAGGAACACAAACCACCACAACAGAGATCTTCAGTCATTCCAGTCCAAATATTTTCAGTGTGGTGGACTTCAGGGTTAACAGGAAAGAAACCATTCTGGATTGTCCCGGGAAATTGCATTGTGCTGTGTTTACCACATGCCTGCACACAGGAGTCATATTTTTCAGCAATGGGGTAATGCCTGTCTTCAGAAAAATCTAAGGAGTGATAAGCCATGTTCACTGTTACTGTTACAGGCATGCATTGGCATATGAGACATTTCCAGGATAAAACTGGAAACAGACTGATAATGGAATAATGTCTACTAGGGGGTTTGACCTTTGGAGAGCAGCAAACAAATGCCTAAGGCTTCTGAACTCTGGCCTGATCTGGTCATTTCACCTAGTTCTGTTGACTGACTTGTTTGTTTATCAGAACTGCATACAGGATTTTACAAATTGCAATTAAAATTACTTTCAAATCTATTTGTAAATAGAGAGGAGCAGGGCAGGATATTGCAAGTGATATGTGTGATGTATGTCAGCTTAGAGGAGATTTCATCTCTGTTGGCAAGCATGACTGAGCCTGCTACCTTTAAAAAAGTCACTTATGCACTGACTGTAACGGTGATGATAACAGACTTTACTGACATTTTCAGCCTTGTGAAGGGTGAGAAATGAGCAGTTACCTTTTCCGAAATTTCATGAGCCTACTCAGGATTCTCCACTCCAGGATTATGCAACTAAGTTGTAGGAAGTAAAGAAATAAAGAGTGAGAAAATGTAAAAATCAAAGAGGGGATAAAATAGGAAAAAGTCCTTGTCCGTGGATAGGAATAAAAGACATGCGGGTAGAATGGTATCATGACAAAGGTGTAAGGGCTTTGCTGTGCCAGCATGCAGTTTAATACCTGGCTGCTAGCAATGGTTACTGGTTTATTGTAGAACAAAAGAAGGGTGGAGGAAAGAGAGTTTTCATGCCTATAGCAGTTGATACTTAGTTCTGGTACCTAAGTAAGCAGCCTCATCTTCAGCTCTGCAAGGAGTGAAGACAGAGAGATTCCTTCACAGTGATTTGGCTCTTCAGAGCTCTGAATTAGCCTCTTGAAGTCTCTCCCTGCTCTCTCTTAGGCTCCTAACCCAAACACTTCAGCTGGGTGCCTGGGAATATGGAGCATAAATCCCTATCATGCCAAAGAGTGAACTGTGCCATTTATTCTGTTACTCAGTTTAGTCTTAGGGAGTGTTTCAATCTCTCATCTTTGTCTTATCTCCCCTCCAGAACTTATTGTGCAACCTCATCTGGAGAAAAATGACAGTCAATCAAGTATGTTATAAATACCTTGAACAAGTGAAGTAAACAATATGGCAATAAAGCTGACCAGCCAACCTCCCTTGTGAGATGCTTTTTATTATGTTCAGCTGCAAGTGTCATTTCCCTAATGCTGCCCATTCATCTTGTGCTGGGTTACAAGTCAAATCTGCATGCACTTGTGCTCTCATGGGGGTGGAGAGACTTAGCTCATGGCAGATAAACTGTGTCATAAAACTGCAAGGGTTTCCCCATAATTTTTCTCCTGAAATTTTGTTTTGTTGATATGGAGTAGGCAACTGCAACTGGATGTTCCTCAAATGCATTTCCTTGGCATGTCAGACAGCTATGCATCATTTATTTGAGATTCCAGAGCAATAGCAGAGGCATTCAGGGTGGGGAATAAAAGCTATGGTATAGTCTAAACAGTCTAAGTAGAGTGCAGTGGTAACATAGTTGAGGGTAGACACAGGAAAACCTACCAGTAAACTGAGCAGTGTAAATTTGCTGGTACACAACTAGTGTGGTAACATTCACTGGGGAGGGAAAAGGGTATATTTGAGTGATTTGTGAGGGGAGGGGGAACAAAGAAATGAGAAAAATTCAAGAACATTTCTGTAGATGATAACAGTGGAAATTTATATGAAAGCAGTTGCTCAGTTTCTCACCCTGAGTCAAACAGAGGCAAAAGGTCAGTGACTGCAGTGATGGCACTTCAGTATCTATTTCAATAAGCAGCAAAGTGACTTTGCCCTCTTCAATCTTTTGACATGAAGAAAGAGTGATTTGATTTTTAGCACTTGAAACTAAACCACGCCCAGCTCTAGAAAGGTCAATAAACCTTTCTTTTTAATATATTTCAGAAATCCAAATCTGAACATCTAGCTAATCTCATACTTCTACGACTCCACAATATTTACATCTTCTAATCCTGGAACTACAGCAGTCAGAACCTTTAGGCTCTTTACTGTAGAAGAAGATTTCCCACTCCTTGTTTTCCTGTTGAGTCATGAAAAATTCCCTGCTAGAAAAGATCCAAATGTAATTTACATTCCTTTTTTTTCATACCGTAGTTCAATTATGGTTTTCATTACCTCAGAAGTGAGCTTAAATGCTCCCTGTTGTCCAACAAGTGAGTGAGTAAATAAGTAAGCAAGCAATTTAACTACAAGGGAAAGAAAAGCTGTATTCCAGCATTTACCACAAAGTACTTTAAGCAACTGTTTCCGAGCTGTATAATAGCTACACTGAGTTAAGAATTTTATCTCTGAATATTTCAGATGAAAATGTCTTTCATGTCTTCTGTTTCTACCAAGGCTTATTTCGTTGACCTACCGAGATATCAGACACTGCCAATGTTACTTTGGAGAAAAGACTTTCAGCCTTCGTTAGACCATTAGATCTCCCAAAGTTGTTTTCTTGAAGAAATGTACTCGTTCTCTGCACCCTTGTGTACTCTAAGGACCTTAGCTTAGTCCTAGTCTGAGGATGAGGCAGGAAGGCTTGGAGGGGATAACATATTGGCTTTTGTAGATGAAGGTACTTGTACTGACATAATTTCAATTATTAATAGTGGTGAAAGGATGAGTCCAATCTATAACTTGAGGTAATGTTTGGCAACTTGAGCAATATGAATCATGAATCATTCATTAACTGAGTAATGCTTTTAAATAGTTAGAATTAATTTTAAGATGTCCTCTCTTATTTTGTTGTGTAATTTAAGATCACCAGCATTATTTTTTGTATGTTATTATTGAGGCTTATATGCAATTCCCACAAAACCCAAATATATTATTTGCTTTAGCTCAAACTCTTTTTATACTTAGGGAAATGGTGGAGAGCCTTAAAGGTGAAGCTTGTGGTATCTCCCCAGTTGTATATGAAGTGCCACCCTTGTGCTAACAGGTTTGAGAGCCATGATGCTGAGACATCAGAGGCTGTAAAGAGAAGTTAGTGAGGCATATGTCTGCTTGGTGTTTCAGATCCTCTTTGGCAGTAAATAGGCACAACTACATTGAAGCTAGCAGAGTCCTACTAGCTAAAAAAAAGTGACAATATGGCTTTGAGCAGGGCTTCATTCCACTGTCAGTAGGTTTCCAGGCTACTACTACTCAGCCAGATACTACTACATTCAAATTAATTACAATACTTCTTGGTTGCTCCGTCAAAAAATCTCAGTTTATGTGACTTCAGGACATGGTCCCATTATATTGTGTCAGCCCAAAATGGAGGGACTTAGGCAGAGGAGCCCATCTTTTCAGAGATATAAATAGTGCACCTTTTTATGCAGTGATTTAGGTTCCATTTATATCTGAATAAAAACCTGAGAAAATCCCCTCTTTTCTGCACAGTCCCGTAGCTTACATTTTAGTTGTACATGCTCTCTCTGTCTCTGGAGACACTCATCCCCACACTCCACCACCAGAGGAACAAAGACAAAACTCCAGTTTCCTGAGAGAGCACTAAGACATCTTTAACTGCATAATAATTGATGTTTTTATGGAGTTCCAGATCATTTATGATATTGAACACTTCAGTGGCTTAATCCTTCCTTGCACAATGTGTAGACAAATAGCTTGATCGACTTCATCATTCATGAAAGGCAGACAGAGCAGGCAAGCCAGCATGAAAATATTTTAATTATACTTTGTCAGAAGTATATCACAGGAGATAAAAGCACTCTTCCTTCACTACTTTCATTTGGGGAATTTATCCAAGTCTATATTTATTATTAAAAATTACACTTGGGTCTAAAGACTGGACTTCCAGAAGCTAGTAGGAAGAGAAACAAGATAAAAACTAGTATAAGAATGAAGGTAGCAGGACACCACAGACCTTTAGGGGAGCAATTCCTTGCTTGAGGCCAAGCTTGGAAAAGAAGAAACTTCCTAGAAAACTGTGTTATGGAAAATACGATAGGACAAATCTCATGTTTCATTAACTCTTTGCTTTATGTAAATTTAATATGGGACAATACTATGCCGTACCACTGGACACATATCATCACGATTAACTCACTGCAGCAACCCTTTCCATTGATAGATGTCTTCCAGGCTAGTGTATGTTCTCCAGGCATTTCTCCCTAGCTTCCCCAAATTATATTTATAAAGTAGAATTGTCTAGAATTGCAAATGAATGACACCTGGGATTGATAAGGAACACAGAAAACTGGCCTTCTGATCAAAAAAAGGTTATGTCATAAATTAAATGTACTTCTGGAGTGGAATCCAAGCTTAATAAAGTCAGAGGAATTTTCTCTACTGTGTTTCAACAGTTTGGGGACTGGGGCCTTGTGAAACTGTGTAGGATAAAATAGGGCAAAATAGAGTTGTTGATCATTATACTGTTCAATTCCTGTGTCTATTAATATTATTATGTTGTATAAAACAGCACTTGACAAGGGTTGTTAAAATTATTTTGTCTCCCGTGCAAACCTAGTCTTGTTTTTATGTGTGACTGCTGATTTGTTACTGGTGTCTTATCTTCTACCAGTATGTCATGGTAGGAGATGTGCCAGAGAATCAGCAATAACAACCTGGGGTAAACCATGTAAATATTTCTATTTTCTTTCTTGTCAGTTAGTGTTATAGACTGCAGAGTCCTCATACTGCTGAGGTGGACTGTATTGAAGGAATAAAGATGAGAAGTATTTAACCGGCCTTTGGTGCATGCTGGAAAAGGTCAATAGTTTGTCTGCCACCTTGGTTGCCATTGAATGTCTCAGAGCAAGCATTAAAGAAGGGATTTCCAAAAAGTGCATAGAATTTGTTTTATTCTGTTACCATTTAAAGTCAATAATATTCTTGACATTTATAATAGTGGGGTCATAGCAGGACAGGGGCTTGAAATTCTTCCCATCCTAAAAGCTCTACACATACTTTACTGATAATGGGATCAAGCCCCAGGTTTCCAGCCATCTACCTCATTCAGCAATAATGTCTCTTCTGTAATTAACCAGTGTCCAAGACATAGGAATGGATGCTCCATATAATTCATACAAACACAATCTTTTTTAAATCATGCCAAGCTTTTAGTGTCAATAAAATTTCCCTGCAATGAGAAGCTCCAATTTAATTAAATGTTGCATGAAGCTGTATTTCTTTTCCCCTGTTGTACATATGCTCCCTGTTAATGCATCCTGTATTATAGAACTCAAGGTAAACAGACATCTCTATTTGGCCTTCTCTAGGCAATTCATTTGTATTTATAACTCAATCATGATTGATATAAATCTTTTCTTTTCAGAGTAGACTCTCCTATCCTCTTCAATTCCTTCTTATGTGTTCCCTCAGTGCCTTTGGAACTTCCCATTTCTGTCTTTTAAGGACAAGACAACTGAAACCAAAGACAAGAAGGCTGAAAGCACTGTGGATGAGACACTTCACATTCTATTTTCTTTAGTTCCTTCCTTTTCAGTGCTTTGTTTCTCATTAACTAGAAGTCCTTAGTTGATATTTTCTTTCCCTAGAAATGTTACTTTGTTTTCAAAGTCTATCACTGTACATGGACAGTCCTGAGTGTGTCTGTATTTGCCATCTTGATATGTAATGTAATCCTTTAGGAGTCCTTTGGAATCCTATCTATCCTGATAACTGGAAATATCAGTGTTGGGGTTTTTTTAGATTAAAAAAAAAATTGTTTGAAATGTTCTGCTTGAAATATTCTATAACTGCTATTATAGGAAAAACACCTTGATTTTTTTATTTATTTTATTTTTCTTTCTTTGATATTCTAGATTTTTAAGGACAATATTCAGTCAAAAGTTTTTAGATTTCTCTCTTCTTACTCTCTACTTTTTTAGCAGAAAAAAAAAATTGAACATATTTGAGAGGACTCTTACTTGGTTCACTGAAGATACAGAGAACATCCATGCAAGCACTCTTCCTGTAGAGCGCCAGGGAAAGGGCATTTTGAGGAGATGTGCGTTTTAGAAAGACACCACAATTTCCTACTTGAACTCAGAAATTCACTTGTTTTAATTTCATAATCTTGGGCCAGGAATTAGTGCTGACTCCCTGGTTAACACATTTTCTTAACTGTGTCTAATTTTCATTTTCATAAAAATACTTTTGATAAATTATAGTAGTGTTGTCTTTATTTGCTGTTGTTGTTAATTTAATACTGGGGGAAATAAAGGAGGAGAAAATCTTGTTCTGATGTCAAAATGGAGCCTAATACCCAGCTAATAGGAACCAAAATCTTGGTTTTCATTGCAGATAAATATCTGTGGAACTGGAATATCTTTTTTAACAATAACCATGAAAAGAGAAAGTTGACAAAATTAAATGTTCCATTTACCTTGGCTTATTTGAATTACCTTGGCTTATTTGGATGAGAGAGTTCTGTGGCAAAATACATGCCACCTTTTAGATTTTAAGGGAGCTTCATCTCATCTCTGTCACCACAGGCAGATAGCTCATGGTGCGCTAACCTTCACTGCAGGCTTGGCTACCTGGGGACCTGCAACAAAGGCAAAATGAATCAGTTAATGGTGTGAATTAAAGTGCATTAAAAATCCTGCAGGTGTCCGCTTTCAAGTGTTAAGAGGTTGTATGCCATTGCAATTTAATCCTTCTCTGAGGAGGGCTTGTCCTCAGTGAAGTGTTAGCATAACTTCAGCATTGTTCCTAGATGAACTCCTGCACATACAGAGAGCCTCTAACTTGAATTTAGCAATGATTTAGATGCCTTGGCTGTGTTTTGCATCTGTGCTGGTAGATGAACTGAAGTGTCTGATGTCTTGCTTATCTGGGCATGGGGGCTTGCTAAGAGTGGGCATATAGTCTGCCATACTGCAACACAGCTGAATTATCCGGTTTGTTACAGGCCTGGGCTAAAGGTTGTGTAATGTTTATTTTCAGACCAGCAAGGGGGAATTCAGCCACTTGCTGCTGATACCTGCATGGAGTGTGTCACTAGCCAGTCTCTTTCCGCAGTTTCAATGTTTGCAGCGTGACCACGTTTGCCCAAGGGAGGCCAGCTCCAGAGGAATCAAGCTGCCTCTAAGGGTACATGCACATGACTGGAAGAAATTGAGTTACTGAGGCTTAACAAGTTACCTCTAATCAGTTGATGAGCTGTAACTCAATAAGACACAGAGTTTTTATTGCTTTTAATTGCATGTCTCCATCTTTGGTAACCTGAGTTAACCTTGGAGTAGAGAAGTTCCCTGGGAAACTATGGTAATATATGAGCAGAGAGCATGACTGGGGAGGAGGGAAATAAATCAGATCCAGTTTCAGTCACATGAATTACCTGGTTTGCCTCTGCCATCTTCTCTAGGGCCAAAGGAAAGAGAAGCCTCTGCAAGGTGGCTTTGAGCACATAATTTAGGCACTTCCTCAGAGTCTCTCTGTGGAGGAGCTTACCCCTCTGCATTGATCACAGAAGTCATTAAGAATAGCCAGATAATTTAGGCATAAATATTTCTTTTGGGTATTGTGCCTACATGAAACGGAAAGTGGGTTTTTGAAGACATTGCCATATGTGTGTCCTCTGTCAACAAATAATAGATGTTTTCCTCACAAGTTGGTGCCTGATGTCAGCAGAGGCTATATATTTATGTATTCACAGGTTTTGGTTTAATTACACTGACCTTTTGCATATGACAGAAATTTAATATTTTAGTTAAACTTTTTTCCCTCCCTCAAATGTTTTTTTTCTCTCCTTAAATTTGCCCTGTAGAAAACTCTGAAGTGTTTCATGCTGACAGGCAACTTCTTACTCCTCCTGGAAGTGGCAGGTTTATGCTGATTGTTAATAGTGGGAATGAATGGCACAAGGTGAGGCACAAGGATATCCCACAGTGCTGCGCTTCAGCGGAGCCACCTGAGACAGTGGAAAGGAATTTTTCATTCTTTAGTGATGAACTATGAGGAAGTTGGACCAGGGAAACCAGATCAAATGTGACTGAAGAATTCGGCCACAGAGTAAACTGTAAATAGGATTTGGGTTTTTTTTCCCTCCAGGTGCAGGTTGTACCTACTGTACTTTCAGATGTTATCAAACTGCACAGTGCAATAACATCAAGTCATTTCATTTTCTAAATTAATATTGGCCTTCTGTTCACCTTCCCATCCTCTTGGGCTACTGAACTCCATATTAGAAGTGTCTGTCTGACTTGTTTCTATCTCCCTTCATTGCCTGTGTAATTGGAAAGAGTGAGTACAACTGTACTTTTGTGGTTTGATTTTAGTTGCTCTTACTGATCACTGTGTAGAATACTGCTATATATCACAGTCTAGAAGACCACTTGTGTGCAAAGGCCTTTCACAAATACCAATTCTTAAAGCTCTTCTGTAACTGCGTGGGGTAAATGGGTTTAAATTTACACATTTTGCAAGCAAGCTAAGGGGACTGGTGCTATCTTAAGCTAACTCATAATAGGTTAGAGGATTTTTAGCAGCAGCAGTGTAAGCAGTTCTCTGGAAAACTACCCACGCAACATGCCTCTGACTTTATGTTTCACAACATATTCAAAGCCTGATTCCTACTCATCATCTCTCATACCCTGTTTTTTCAAATATAGAGCCTTTTTCGAACAAATTAGACTTCCTAATGAAAACTGGGTGAAATATAAAGTTCCATTATTATTTTCTGGGACACTTAACTGTTACACTCAAAATTAAAGTAATAGTAAATAGAAATGGAGAGGTCTGCCATAGCTTACAAATGAAAAACTCTCACAGTGGTGCCTCTTGCCGTCTCTTTGTGAAAAACAAACATATCTCTGAACACTTTGCCACTTGAGTAATGTCATTTTTATCATCATAGATAAAATTCTAAATACTTAAGAGACCAGAATTGCTACTCTCCCCCTAAATCAGAGTTGAATTCATTTTTTATTATGGTTCAAACTCAAGCCCATTTCTTCCTCTATGGGAATGTGTGTGAGGAAAAACACTGCAAATTGACCATCTGTTGGATTAGACAACCACTTCATTCCCAAACCCCAGCCTCCCCCCTTGCCTTCTTACCCACCTCCCTGCAGCTCCATGCAGCACATTTCAAAGGCTAAAAAAGCTACACTGAGACTTCTTCACCCCAGAAACTCAACAGTATGTCCTGAGAAAACAGCTTCTCCTTTGAGGGCAAGTCCCTTTAGCTCTAATTCTCATGCACACTTGTTTTCCTTCTCTTCTCCCATTCTAGGACTAGATGTTGATGTTCATTGTTTCTCTCCATGGGTTATCCCTGCTCCACTTTTAAAACCTCGAGTGCTCTTCAGCAGATGTGAGAGCCTCCTAAGGCTCACTTGCCCTCTGATCCACAGAGAAATCCTGATTATGCAGAACCAGATATTATGTGTCAACAGCAGGCATGTAGGGTGAAGGTGTACTTTCAACAGCGAGCTGCTAAACCTGTAAAGACTTCTAATTGAATCGCTAAAATCCTGCAAGGGAGAGCTGGTCAATGCAACAAAGTTCCCCCCAGAGATGTTTTTCCACTCCCAGTGTTTCTCTTTTTAAAACTTATTTTCATTTTCCTGGCAGCAATTCTATTCTCTTAACCCTATTGCTATAGTTTCTTTTCAGAGGCTATTCAGATTACGCATTAAAATTCTTTACCCTTAAGGTCTGGAGTTTTCAGCCGTGTAAATGGTAGGGGATATTGAGAGAAGGGGAAACTTCTGTAGCCCCTGAAGAAGTGTTTCCTGCCTCAAGTTGCAGATCTTTTTTTCTGACCAACACACTTCATCACCTGAACTGTCTTTTGTCAGAGACCATGCTGGAAATAAAAATCTGCTGCACTCATGGTCGAGAGCCTGTAACTACAGTATCACAGCATTAGGTACAGTGACTCCTACATCCTAGCACTAACTGCCACTCTGCCATGTGTCATGAGCATCTGTCAGTGCCATGAGTACTGTCATGGGAATCATGATGCTGAATTCCTAGGGAAAACCTAGGACCGATATAAAGATATTCAGACTCCAGAAGTGAACACTACTACCAGTGTAACCATCCCTTCTATCTGCAACAGGCAGCATATAAATGCTTTTTATATTAATCTACTTTTCTATTGGCATGCCTACATGAAATTAAATTATATTACAGCAGCATAACACTGAAAAAAAGCAGTGGTGAGCCAGGCTTTGTACCTCATAACTCAGTTCACTCACACCTGCCCTTCAGGTATGTCTATGGGTAAATATATATGCATCTATACATGTATATAGTGTGCATGCTTGTGTGTTTGACTCTGCACATAAATATCTACATTCTTTTCTAGTTTGAATACTTTATCAGGAAAAAATATACTGAAGTTAAAGTTAGGACAGTCTCATTACAAAATATAAATTTATGATTCTTCCATGTGTCCACTTGATTGAGCTGGGCCCATAATCCTTTCCCCCTCCTTTTCTTCTGGTTTAGGGTGAGAGGCACGTTATTAAAGTTTGTCTGCAAATGCACTGCAACGATGTGTTCTTGCACAGCTGGTGCTAAAATTTGACATTGATGTCTTTCTGCTTATTTGTCTTTGTTTCAGTTAGCCAATGTCAACATCTCTCTTACAGTGGAAAGGTGCACAATTGCAACTAGTACTATCATACAGGAGAATTCAGACACTTCTGAATGGAAATGAGATATGAAACAGTACATCTATCAATACTTGCAGGGGCTATCTATGCTATCACTAGGAGCAAGTATGACAGTGGGACAGGACACACTATTCTAATTGATACTCATGGAGAAGACCACTTCATATTGAAATTCTGTGCTCCGTTTGCCTATATCACAACAGTGAAGATTTTTATATTGCACCTGACAATAACACTCACTGTACCTTGTTTCATGCCTACTTAGGCACATCTAAGATATGTTTTGTCTACTGAGCTTTGGCTTTTGTGACATGGAGGGCCACGAAGGTGATCAGGGGACTGAAACACCTCCCCTATGAGGACAAGCTGAGAGAGTTGGGTTTGTTCAGCCCAGAGAAGGCAAGACTCTAGGGAGACCTTATAGCAGCCTTCCAGTACTTCAAGGGGGCATACAGAAAAGATGGGGAGGGAGACTTTATCAAGGAGAGTAGTCATAGGATGAGGGGTAACAGTTTTAAACTGAAAGAGGGTAGATTTAGGTTAGATATAAGGAAGAAATTCTTCCCTGTGAGGGTGGTGAGGCCCTGACACAGGTTGCCCAGAGCAGCTGTGGCTGCCCCCTCCCTGGAAGGGTTCAAGGCCAGGCTGGACGGGGCTTTGGGCAAGCTGGGCTAGTGGAAGGTGTCCCTGCCCAGGGCAGGGGGGTGGCACTGCATGGGCTTTAAGGTCCCTTCCAACCCAAATAATTCTATGATTCTATGATTCTGTGGTATGTGGTAGGAGTAGTTGAAGAGATTAAACTGTGTCTGTACCTCCCTTCTCAGAATGCAGGCATAGCATATTTAGGCCTATACTGAAAGTTAACATGAGTTCAAGTCTTCAGTTACTCATAGCTGCTGTACCTTGGACATTTCCTCAGCTCCACTAGTGAATACTAGTGGACTCAAACTCTATGAACATACAATGAGCCTGAATGAGTAGTTGGATTTTACCCATGCTTGAACAGTAATTTTGATGTGGAGCCGGGATGAGAGGTTTCTGGACACAGAAATCTTAGGGCTGTAACTTAAAATTATTGAAACATGCTAAAAAAAGAGGAGATAGAAGTGTGTTTTGCTAAGACCCATATCTCCTTGCCACCAAGGCTTTGGTCTCTGAAGTCCTTCTGAGTTACCAGTGATTGCCAAATGCTACCAGAGGCTGGGGTGCCAGCCTATACACTCCTTGCATAGCTACACCACCTGTAAAGACTTTTGGGAGAAGCATGGCACTGGAAATGCTGCTGTCCTTCACGGAGTTTCATTTAAAGAAGAGATGTAACAAGCATTTTCATCAACTCCAAGGCTGCTCTACAATTCTGCTGTCCAGCAGACTCAACATTGAGCAGGTACCTTGACACTCCATAAATGTTTTGGCAATGAAAATTTGAGGCTTTTCGCACAAAATTACAAGCAAACAGATGCACATAGCAGTTTATCCTTCAAAACCATGACTTGCATTAACACATCACCAGTGAAGGTGCCAGAGAGCTGGATTATAGTCTCTTTTAATTTTCAGTGCTGATACCCGAATAAAAAAGTGAATATATTGTACTTTTTTAAAAAAACAGGGTGATCTTAGGATACTAACATTACAAATATAAATCATAGAATCACAGAATGGTTGAGGTTGGAAGGCACCTGTGGAGATTGTCTTGTCTACCCTTCTATTCAAGTAGAGTCATGTAGAGCAGGTGACCCGTTTGAACATTTAATCAACTTCTCTTTTTTTTTTTTAAGGTTTTGGGTTGAATTTGCAGTAGATGACCCTCCAAGTGCTTAAATGAATTTAGATAAGCATCCAAGAGTTCAAAATTCTGCCTGAAAGTAAATTGACTTTCTCTGAACCTTGGTAAACAAATCCCACTGAAAATTTCATGAAAATCACTTATTTTGTCACAATGAACCAAAATACAATAGAAATTTGTTTACTGAATAGATCTCCACTTTGTTTACCAGAATTTGAAATGTTGCTGGCCTCATTCCTTGAAATTTTGATCACTTCTTTCCTTGATATTTCTGAGAGTTCCTATTTCTTCTGGTTTTTGAACTAAATTGATGAGAACAGTCTTTATTTTGCTCTGTTGGTATTTTCATGTATGGATAAATAACAAAAGGACAAATGCACACATGAACCAAATCTTTTCATAATTGAAAATGGATTTAGTTTGAGCTTGAGGTTAATATTAAGGTCATTTCTCATTTTAGATAAACCATTTATTTCCACTAATCAAACACCAATCTTAACTTCAGTCAAAACCTAATCTGAATGTGAGCTTTTCTCTCAACAAGAATAACTTTTCTAGGATCTTATGGATTGAGAAGGAGTTGCAGTTCATTAGCATTCTCCTGTATTCACAACCACAACTTTCTCCAAGTTTCAATTACTTTCAGGTAACACAGTTCATGGCCAAACAATGATTCTAATAAAGAGATTAATCTAAATCTCCAATGTATATAGACAGTACACTTGCTCTGAAAATAGAACAGGATAGGGGAAAAGCATAGGAATGGACACTGTCTAGTAACTGAATGATTGTCTTGACAGTGTTATTAGCTTCTCAGAATCTAATAGAAAGCAACAAGGTGAGGAGGTGTAGGGCAACTGCAGAAGATGATATTAAATGCATCAAAGCCTGGAGAATGTAGCATTTTCAACACGCTGCTTGTCTGAACTGATGGCAGTACTTCTTATATCTGCTTCAAGGCAGAACAGATTTCTTCCACACTTTAGGGTTATCAAACTAACAGGAACAGGATTTGTTCCTTTAAAGTTTTCAAGGTAAAAACACCAACTCAGGTAAATCAGTATAACTTCATTGTGTCTTTAATTCAATTATACCAGTGCCCGGACATCTTGCCCTTGAATATTTGAAGAAGGAAACACTTCCCTCTCAATGAGTTTATCAGCTAGATAGATAGCATGGAAGAAAATAAATATTATTTTCTGTAATGAAACTTACTTATTACAGGCAAGTAATTAAGAGATAAAGTCATAGAGAGGTACATTTTCTTCCTCACTGAGAAATCTCTGCAGCAGAGTGGGGAAAGACATCAAGAACATCATCGCAGCACACTAATTTACATGGCCAGTCGCAGACAAATAGTATCTTAGAACAGCTCTTAAGCTTGGTGTCCCCTAAAAGGACTTTCCATGGCTGGAGGTCTGGTGTAAAAGAGATCTATTGTCTGTGCTTCATCAGGGGAAAGAAGGAAAGAAAATGACAGAAGCAAACTCCCATTACAATTAATTTGCACTGAGAAATTCCTTTCGAGTATAAGCAGGAAGGTCACCCATCTTTTTCACAGGTAGTGTGAATTAAAATAAAAATAAGAAAACTTTGCTCTGAACTCTTTTCCAAAGGAAAGTCTACGAAGTCAATGACAGAGTATGGTTTGGAACCCAGTTTTTATGATGCTTCTAGCTCTCCTGTTCATGCAATTACCTTTCCTCCTTATTTTTCTTATATCTTTGTTCATGGTTATGGGAGTACCTTGTTGTTCTCCAAAACATTTTTGTGCAAAATAAAAAAATGAACGATGACATTTTGTCAAACACAGATACAAAGGAACCAGATGTTACAAGAAGAATTCTATGACACGTTTAGAGATTTCTTAATCATTACTGTATTTGTGTCCTGATACTCTTCTATGCAACTTCCTTTCAGTTTAGATCACAGGTACACAGATTTTAATTTCTGCTACATATTCTTCCTATTAATATTTCCGTTTGTTTGTGTCTGCTTATATTTAAAAGACTTTGTCTCTTTTCTATGTAAACTCTTTTACATTTCCTCCTGACTTCTTTTCCCTCTATGCCCAGTCATTGTTATGAAGGTCACTTTATGCACTGATAAATGCATTTTTTATAGCTATCTGAAATACCTCACTAAAACAGTTATATTTTTTGACTATTCCACTTCCATATGCACTTGATCCTGCCATAGTATCATGTGCTTAAACATATGGAAACTCACCCTAAAGAGGATGACACTTTCTGAATACCATTTCACTTGCATCCAGTTATTGCACACAGGATCTGTGTCTGGCATGTTATTTCCCACTTCTCAGAAGGAAACCGTTCTGCTTGAGGGCAACTTTGATGGACTTAAGCTGGTTTTTATTCTGCAATGAAACAAAACTACAACTTTTCAAACATTCCTACAGAAGTGAAACTGTGCCATAATAGCTGTTATCAGACCAGGATGCCTTTGATTCAGGAAGTCTGCTAAGTATATTAACTATTTTCCATTTATGATCCTAGCTGCTGACATTATGGGGCTATTATACGACTCTGTGGAGTCACAGATAAAACACATAATGAACCACAAGGTAATATTCCTTTTCAAATGTGCACAGGTATGAGAACCCTAACACTATTTCACCATCCTACCAGAAGCCCTCACTGCAGTTTGCATAGGAAATGATGCTAACACCACTCCTATCAGCACTCCTTCTTGTCCAAGAAGATAGTTTCTCTTCTTGCTATAAAGAGGAGGTGGTCTTTGCCTATCAGTAGGTTTCAAAAGATTTTAAATCTGCTTATTGCAAAAATGAGACAGCAATTAAGGGGTAACCTAGAGTCAGGTGACAGTGGTTTGACAGTATCACAAGTGCATGAATGCCCATGCTGTATAAGAAACCCACTTTTTAAATGACCACACCATTTAAAAGAGCAAAGGAGAGGAAGGACAAGAGGAGAATGGGAAAGAAAATCTCTTTCCCACAAGAAAATAAGACCGGTTGAGCACAAGGATAAAAGCTACCACAGCCCTGTCAGAACTGGATCTGAGCTTTAATTGGGTGAGGTAAGTATAGTTTTGTGTTCTGCCTCATGGTGAGAGCTCCCATTACAGAAAGCGGAACGAACGTGCTCATCAAAATGTGCAGGTACTTCATATAAAAATTGAGGTTTGGAATTGTGTCATTCTCTGCAACCTGTTGGCAGGGATGTGGAAACTGCAAAATCAAAACCCAATGGGGCAGCCATGGATAGTTAATGGCTGGAGCATCCCTCTGGTGCCTTCTGCCAGCTGTTGAGCACTGTTGCTGCTGGGGTCTTTGGAAGCTGGATGGGTACACCAGAGGAACCATAGAATGGGATACAAACCACGGTCCTCTCTGTCCAACTTTCTACTTCATATTTACAGGGAAGGGATCTGTTCTACCAGTCTTCCCAAGTGGCCTATGTTGGAAGATTAATTCTTCTGGAAAAGAAAATGAAACCAGACTGCAATGGTTGCCATGAGAGAGAAACCGTGTGGTCAGTGAGATAACTCACTGCCTCATTTAACTACCTCCATCACTGGAAATGTCTGTTAAACTGCCATTCCTTGGGGAGAAATGAATAACGAAGAAGGAAAATGGCCAGGCTCAACAGCACAAATGGTATAATTGCAGAGCATATTAAAGAGGTATTATTAAATGAAGTGGGCTGGATGATTTACCTGAAAGCCACTCGGTGAAAATTTTACTCTGAGACATGGGACTATGCCAAGGTTAATCATCTGTATGGCTTGTCCATAGCAAACACTCCCTGCGTAGACATCTATCTGCTCTTTAAAAATAGAGATACTGTAGAGTGTAATCAGGGAAGAAGAATGAAAGATCAGATTCTCTGCAACATATATTCAATACTAAAAAAAAAAAAAAAATTAATTGCCACATGCCACTAACAAACCTATGAAGCTAATAAAGTGTAAGGAGAACAGCCCATCATCTTCTACATGAACTTTGCATTTTAAAACACCCTAGGGCATATCGTAACATATAAGAGACTTTGTAGGACTTAACTAAAAGATGTTTTGTGTCAAAAGTGTTTCTGTACTATTACACTGATCAGGAAAGATGCAAAAGGCTGAGCTACTCTGCCAGACTATTGGAATTCTCGAAGCCAATTTGACGTCGCTATTTATGGCTGCTTTCATATTTGTCAGAGAAAATACGATCAGAAGTGGCAAAAGTTCCTTGAATTACAAAATTTAGTACAAAGCCAAATACTGCATCTGGTCAAAAAGGGCAAATATATTATTTGGATTCTTGGCAGTGTTAGAGAAACAGAAGTTTCACACAGCCCATTTCATGGAGGCATCCATGTTAATTCCATGGTTTACAACAACTGTCAATTCAGTTCTGCTTTACAAAGTACCCAGCATTTGGAATTAATTGTCTGTAACTAGTTAAGATGTATTCTTCAGGTTATCTCATATTCAGGAAAATGATTTTTATGATTCATATTTCTGCATAATTGATATTCATATTAGAAGAACTGTTATCTTGCAATAAATGGCTGCCTTCAAAATATTCATTGGACATGAGTGACCAAAGAACACAAGAATATTAGAAGTGACAAAGACCTTGGATATTGCTGACAGAATAATCTTAAACATTCAGAAAGTATTTTGAAGTAATTTTCAGTTAGGAGTTATTTTAATGTTTTAGGTGTATATAAGATTTTACAGGACTGTAGTGTAAATTCCCTGTTTAAAAGGGTAAAAGATACGTTTTTGTTTTAAAAGGTATTTGAAAAAAAATTTGACCATGAACAGCAAAACTTTGGAGGAAAATGCCCCACTGAATTTAACATAAATTGAAAACCCCTCTGCTTCTGTTACTTTCAAATTCTTCACCAAGATGCAGAATTTAGGATTCTGATAATGCAAATGATAGTGTCTATTTATCATGTTAGGCCTAAGTATTTGAAGTTCCTTTCCAGACAATATGAGTAACAGAGAACTGTGAGAAAACATCATGTTCCCTGAGGAAAACAATGATCCCTGTGGAGGCTGTTTTTCCAATAGAAATAATTTTCAACTGTTATGTCTTAAACACACGTGTGGTGGTCAACCAGGGAGAAGCTATGTACTAAATGCACGGAAGCACTTGGAAATTATTTGCTCATTCAGCTTTTTGCTACAGAGGGTGATTAAGGATGGATGAAACTGCCAACATTCAACAGTCCTTGACTATATAATATACAGATTCAACCACATCTGGACACCATTTAATACACTTCTAGTAGTGGAGGGCTGGTCCCACAGACTTTACTTTTGTACAGTCCTCTCAGTTATCAGTTTGTCCCTAAAATCATGATGGGTGACAGGGTTGACATACTTCAAAGTGGGTTTCTGCTTGCAATTTCTAGCATAATCTTGACATTTTAATTCCAGCTGAATTATGCAGAGGACCTTCATCCACAGTGTGAAACTTTCCAGACTGCATGCATGAGTCTGAAGGCCACTTCTGTCCAAAGCCCTGCACTCTAGGCCTCAGGTGAGACAACAGGGGTACTGCATCATAGCTGAGCTTAGTGTTTCTGGTCACAGTCCCCTTTCACAGGAAAACTGTGATTAAAGATCTAATTACATTGTTTTCCCTATACTTACTCTGTATGCCCTGACCTAACACTCAAAGTCTAGTTTTTTAAGCAAATGAAAAATGTCTATGCTGGCTAATTTATATTTGGCAACACTGTTGTAGAAATTTTTCAGAGAAAACACTGCTTCTTTCTTCTTGCCAGAAGAAGGTAAGCATGATGTAAGTGACAACCTGATTGCTAGTTCTGGCTTGAGAAAGAAGTGTATGAGGCTGCAACCTACTATGGAAGCGCAGGGGACAAAATGTCTTAGCACTAACAAGCATCTTGCAAACTCTCTGCACCACCAATGCCAACATTTCAAGGCTACATGAAATTCAAGGGAAAAGGTCACTAGGAAGAGTCAATTGTGGAATTTGAATGGGCCTTTTCTCATAAAATAATAAGTTTAGGTTTCTAGCTGAGAGATTGTGAGTGAAATTAAATCTGATCTTATAGTTAGTAATTTTTCTCCTCCCCTCTTCTCTAACAACAAATACAAGGAAATTCTGTTAAATTCCATTATGATTTCTCTCTAGCTGTAGCAGTCTGACTCTCTGCCAAATCTCCTGTTGGCAAAATTCCACTATGTAACTGGAGAAATACATTGGTTTTATGAACAGAAATCTTGGCTCATAATCCCTAGTCATAAACAGAGGTAACTGCAATTTCTGAGATGTGTCCAAGAGGAGGGCGGTTATCAAAGTGCAGCACTAGAAGTGATGGCACTGTTTTAGATAGGAGTTTTAGTATCTTTTGTCTATTCAAACCTAATAAGAATGGATAAATAAGTAAATATTTGAAAGTCAGAAGAAAAAAAAAGAAGTCAATCCTTTTCATTTCATGAAATTCCACAGGACTGGAAGGAGAGGCAGGGAAATGTTAACTAAACTGGGAATTACCCCTCTTAAGAAAAGTGGCATGCTTGAGAAAGAAGTCCTTCCAGAAGGTCCACACATGTTGAAGCAAGAATTTGGTGTTTATTTAAGCTGAAATGCCAGCAATTATTTCTGCCTCACCACCAAGTAATTATCTCATTTAGCTACATTACTTTTTTCAATATTAAAATTCGATAAAGAATATGTTTGGGATCTGGAAGTCTGAGGACACAGCTGAAAACAAAATATGCTCCAGGTTCTTGTCCTAGCCTTTCATTCTGTAATGTCTGAAAGAGAGTGATGGGAATAAGGATTGTATTTTAACTATGTTTGCAAATGTGGAACCGAGTTTTTGCTGTAGGGGAATTTGGACTTGTTCTGTGCAAAGGTACTTTGAAAACTCTGGCATCAGGACTATGATGAGTCCCTAGCAGAGTCACTGAACAGCATGGCATATTGCACTGGCCCGGTGTCTCCCAGCAAGAGAGTACCTGGACTGACTATAATCTTTACACCTCCAGTTGTGCAGTAGAAAAGAGGAAAAATTGAAGCATGCCTAGCTATTTCAGAAGGCTGCAAATTTAAAAGAGCAGTAGGGTATCTGCAATTTTCATTGAGTTCCAAAAAACATTTTGGTTCCTACGTTTCTCCATCACATATGGAATAAGGCTCATTTGGAAATGTTACTCATGCTGGTATGTAGCTATTTTCTTGCAGTTATTTTTTTTAAATAATGTGTTAGTCTAAAAGGTGTCTTTTCTCCTTTTTTTTTTCTTTAACTGTCATTTAGCTTAAAGGTTTGACTGGTGAAAACAGCTTTATCAACCTTTAACCTTACAGGTTAGAGTCCAAATATGAGTTGAAGAATGGTACGGTATTAAGAAAGAAATAAAAACATCACAGAAGAATGAAAGGAAAACAGGAAAACAATTCTATAGGCCACCAGTCTCTGTTTTGTCCCTTTTATTTGAACTAGTAATACGGTGTAATCAAAAGCATGTAGATTTGGAAAGGAGCACTAAGATACTGAAACCCAGAGACTGACCAGTGAGGGTAAATGTGAATTTCGGATTTCAGCACTGGAAAAATAATTAAGTGGGGATATGAGGAAGTTGCAAATGAGAAGGAAGAAGCAAAAGAAAGACGGATGTCTATTTTTTGTGTAGTCTCTGTGTCACTGTTACGTGAACACTTCAAACCTCACTATAGGGTGAAACAGTTCATCCTACCACACTCCTGAAAATTGAGTGATGAAAACTTAACTGGACAGTGGAAATGAAAAATCTAGAAAAGAGAGCACAGTGAACTATTCACTGTCTTTTATGGCTTCATGTATTTAAATTTTGACATTACACTGTATGCCCTGAATAAACAGATGAGGAGGGAACTGTTTGAAGCAAATTTTGGTTTATTTACACTTGAAATTTTCTACTGGGCTGTGTTCTACTGAATTCAGTCTTCTGTGGAAGAACCAATAAAGAATTTGCATCCTCTGTTTTCTAGATTATTTTTTTTTCCAGCTCTCTTCCACTTAATAATGATTAGGTTTCACATGTGGTCTCATCATTTCTGAGGGCATGGCTGAAGAACCTTTCATCTTATGAAGGTTATGTGGAGGCACCTCTGCCTCTAAAAAAAGTATGGGAGGACTGCTTACCCTGGCATTTCCTCCAGAGACTCAGAGTGCAGGCATCCTCATCAGGCACCAGGCTTGTGCCCAATCCTATGATACCTTGATTGCATGACATGCACAACATCTAAGCAGGAGACAGGAGGGTCCACTTCTAGTCAGGTGATATGGGAAGAGAGTGTAGCAAAGAGGAAGCTCCCAGAAATAATTTAGCTATCTCCCATCTCAATCCATGTCCATTTCTGAAATCTCTTAGGACTAAACTGCAGGCTGGTTATCTATTCTAATGGTCATGACCTGCCCAAGGGCTATATGGAGAACATGGACTGAGGCATATGCAGCATCATGGCAGTGGCTCCTCGCACCGGAATAGAACTGAAAGTCATGTTATCCTTGACTTTGAGGATTGTCCCTGGGTAAGGGTTTAAACCCTGCTGGTCATGCGGTGCTGCTAAAAATGCAAATTTTTTTTAAAACTGACAGTGCCTATGCTATGAGACAGAGGACTTTGTTTCTCAGAGTCATCAGTATAATAACTTTCATCAGCACTGAACAACCTTGAAGAAGAAGTGTCAGGTTTTTTGTTGGTTGGGTTTTTTTTTTAAAAAAATTGTCACCTTAAGAATGTTAGAAGACAGTCAGTGTCTGCCTATTGTAATAATCTTTTACAGGAGAAATGACATGTCCCAATCAGACATCCTCTGGGGACATGACCTCTTATCAAAACACTTGGGACCACTAGTCCTAGAGGCTACCTGATGAATACAAATCCTCTTGCAATGTAAAAACATTTCTGTTGAAAGCCTTCTGCAGCCACTGGCAGGTTTGAACACAGGTTTGAACACAGGTTTACTCTCCTGCAATAAGTAGAGCTTTATTCTACAATGATGTCTCTGAAACTGTTTGTGTCTATTGATTAACAAAACCTCACAGCAATCTTCCGAGGTCACTGGTTGTACCTTGCTGGGTTCTCACCAGGGATACAGACACTGAAGTCACTGAGGGTCTCTGGGGTCTCGGGACCTGAAATGCGATGAGTGGCTCCCCAGTCCTGGCTGAATACTGGCATCTGAGAGATTTCCCTTATAGCATGCTTGGTGTCTCTAAACTGTTTGGATTACTTTCTGTGAGAGCATCTGCACCATCTCTATCACAGAACTGAAACCTTCACATTAAAGAGAGAAGGCAATGGGAAGCACGTAACAATAGAGGAGTGAAAATAGGGAGAGCAGAAGGAATACCAGAGAAAGGGGAGAAAATAGAGGAGGATAAAGGGCATAAAAATAGGGAGAGAAAAAAATGAAAACCAGGAAAAAAGGAAAATGAGATATTCTGAAGCTTTTACAGACACAGCACGAGTTTGTCCTGGAGGATTTTTCCAGTGGTTGTTGGTGGTGAATTACCCATGTTCAAAGCTTCAGAAGTTTCAATTGATTTCTGGCCACATGATAGCTGGAAGCAGCCTAAAATTAGTGAAGATCCTTGTTCTGTTCATGTGTAGGAAGAAAAGCTTGAGCCTGTTGACAGAGGAAGACTGATATTTTTTTTCCTTTGCCTTTTTTTTCTCGGTAACAAAAATTAAAGACAAAAATTGATGTTGCAGGCATGTCATTAAATAACAGAGCTCTACCACCTATCTCTACTTTCAACAGATCACCATAAATCTTACCTTAGGAAAGATATATGGTAGATCTTGCTAGAGGATATTGATGGAAGAATAAAATACCATTAAAATCTTGCTTTCTGACTGTGCTTCAGGATGGGGTCACTCATCCTAATGCTTTTAAATACAATTGAGAGCAGTACCATATTAATATCAGATATTGTCTAAGAGAAGACTGCATCCTGCCCCCAGAGCACTTAGTGCTATTGTGCTTTCTATCTGTAAGTGATATGAGCCAGTAAATGACATGAGAACACCACATTATGCCATGCCACTGTGACACTGTTACACCACTACCACACTGAGATGCAGCCCCATGGTGTTATCATGTTGTTGAGCTTAGCCCTGAAAATAAACTCTCTAAAGGTTACAATTATAAATAGACCTGGTACACTGCCTTATCACCTCCATGGCCTGAGCTGAGGGGTAGCATCTGGTGCTTGCAATGAAATGAGATTGACTGCATATTCCCAGCCTGCTAGAGCACATCACAGCAGTGCCACCAGTGCCCTGTATTTAGATCAGCTGTATGAGAAGTTGGATGTTTCATGTGCTGGACTCCAGAATGGATCCTGTTCATACTAGAGAGTGGTATTGTTTTAACCAGCTCAGTAAAGATCTAACAAGTCTTTGGTTGCAGTACTCTTAGCAACAGATTTCATGGTGGGAAGAACCACCCACTCTGTGCAGTGTCAGATAACCAGACCAGTAACACAGCTGAGGTCTTGCTGCTGGCTTTGCCAAAGCCACAGCTCTGGAAATTCCCAGTTGCTGCTGATGGGGGAAAAGAGTAGAAGGCACCTAAATGCAGACACTGACGCAATGATGGCTCCTGATACAAGCAGGAGCTGCTGACTGCTTCCCCAAGGCTCTCATCTCCTGGGTCCCTCTCCTAGTTATGCCTTTTTTCTCTACCTGGTCCTGTCCCCTACGCTGGAGATAGCAAGTTTTGGTCTTAACCGAGAAGCTATAACCCAGCTCTGAATTATGTGCATCAACACCACATAGTTTCACTGAAAGATCACAGTGTGTTTAATGAGTAGAAGAACCGTCAGTTCTGAAATATAAATGAGTAATAGATAGATTTTTAAAATTTGCATTCATATCATAAACCCTATCTGCATATTAATTTTGCATGTAATGCTCTAGGAGACAGAATATCAAATAGTTTTCCAAAATGAAGGCATATTATATTAAACTATCTAATGTAGATTTCCATGAAATGTTCCTTTCCCCAGAAACCCCATCTGACTTAAATAGGAACACTACTGTCCATGAACTAAGGAAAACAAAAGACTGAAGAAAAAGATAACAGTTCTGTGATATGTCTGATCTGGGGAGCGATATCGTCTAATGTGGCTACTGGGAGAGCTGTTTGATTTGATTTTATTTAACATATTCATTAATACAAGAACATAAACAGCTTAGCAATGAAACAATGTGAATACATTATAGGAAATAATAGAGCAGATAGAAAAATAATACAAGTTAGCTTGAGCTCTGATTTGGCAATAAACTTAAACAGTGACTTATTCAGGAAAATTCTTTAAAATGACATGTAAAATTTTAGGAATATATATTTAGACCTGGCAGTGGCCAGCATATTGATGGAAGACTTTGCACAATGACATAACTTTTTGTCATATGTCCTTGTGAATGCACTTTAACAGGAATGAGAGAAGGGGACGAGTTATTCTCCCCTTAGCTGTGAAAGGTGATGCTGTCATTTTGACTTAAAACTCAGGATTAGCATTAAACATCTTTCTAAACACTTCCTTCAAGAGGATTTTTTCATGTGTTGGGTTCTCAGGAGATTTGGAACCAGCGCAGGAGAAAAGCTATATCAATTGTCAAGTTTGAAGAGAAACAGTCAGAATGCAAATATGCAATGAAAATGAGAAAAATAATATACTAAGAGAGGTCTGAGCAATAGGGAACATTAATGAGATAATGTATCACACTTCAGTATAGATACCAAGAAACAGTGAAATTTAACACTTTCCTTGAAAAGGTCATTTACCAAGCAAAAAGCAGCAGTTGCTCTTCTGCATCACTGTGATGAAACTAAACATGGACTAGCGTATTTCCTTCAGTGGGCCAGGTGGAGGCAAACTACAGAGGGCTCCACAAAAATGGCAATCTGTCCCTCCAAAACCCCTGAATATGTTAGTGAGAACTGATTGTTCACAAACTTTGCTAGTGTTAGCTATGTGGGTAAGAATGATAAGCACCTAGCATAGGGATCAGAATTTCAAATGATCCAGTACATTGAAAAAAAAAATAATCATAAAACAAAATTTAATAAAGGCAAGAAAAAAGTGTTACATATAGGAAGTGAAAATTAGATGGACAAACACAAAATGGAGAATAAAATTCTTGTGGAGAAGAAGATCTGAATATTGCTAGGACCCAGTACACAATGTTGCTATGAAAAGATAATTTGATTATGGAATGTGTAGGTAAATAATTATTCTAGTACCCTACAATAATGAGTACACAGCTGGAATACTACATTCTATTTAGCACATCACTTTCAGAAATGCACAGATGTATTATGAGGGATCCCGGGCAGTAGAATTATATTGATCAGAGCTGAAGAAATCATGCAATAGAGGGAAAGATGGGAGAATTGTATTTTTTTATTCCAGAGAAACTTGAATTTCAGAAGGCTGTTTCAAAGGGTGAGAAACTGTTCTCTGCACTCACAAGGAATAGCACAAGGAATAATTACTCTGACCTGCAACAAAAGAGATTTGGGTTCCTAATTAGGAGAAAGTTCTAAAGACAAGGAGAGTTAGACACTGGATCAGTGTACCAGAAAAGTTTTGTAGCATCTCTATCCAAGGAAGTCTTTAATATCGGGTTATACAAAGATCTATCAAGGATAATCAAGATATCCTTGATACTGCTTCCAGAGAGGAAGAGTAAAAGCACCATGAGTCCCCTTCTAGCATCTACTGGTACAATTTTTAACAGGTCTAACCATGACACCATTAAAATTCTTGCAGGAAAACCCTGAAAGGGAAGAGGCATACACCAGGGCGTGGTTTAATAGCTCTTTTCTGTTTTTACTCACGGTGATTTTCAACCTTACCTTATTGTGCTCACACATGATTTTAGTACAGTGAATGTCTGTGAATGCACAGAACAATACTATTCTACATCAGGCTGGGATAAACTATATAAAAAACCAGTAATTCTTCTATATGAAGAAGGGGGTTCTCTCATATAAAATGTGAACATATGGGAAGAAACAAAGAGCTCTCCTTCACAAGTTCAGTGTAGCTATGTAACACCATCTGCATGCACCTCTCTTCCTAGAAAATCCTGGAATGATCTCAGGAAGGATAAACTGATGCAACCAGTGGTAGAAGACCTACAGATGTGGTGGTGGTGGTGGTGATGGTTGTAAAAGTGAGGAGAACAGAACAAAAAAATATTTCTGGTGTGGGTATGATTGAGTTTGTTATCGATATTGACCTAATTTGAGGAAGCTGCTTGCATGCACCTTCTAAAAGGTAACTTGTATGACTTGCAGTCATTGTAAGAAAAATTTTCTGCACAGGGCTCCCTGTAGTTTCCGAGCTACTGGAAATATTATGATAGTTTCTTGGCTACAGCAAAGTGTTCTTCTATTGACTGTAATGGAGCTGTGCCACATAACAGTTGCTGAGACTGACATTAGGACTGGCTGAAGATATAATGCCTTTAGACTTAATGTAATTTCTACTTACAGTCATTTATCTTTACATACAATCTAAAAATACAAGCATTTATCTATTTATGTTTCTTAAATCAAGTCACTTTGTACTTTTACTGGGCTCCCTTAATACTTTTGCCAAGACCAAATAGACAATTAAATGGGTCAAAGAGTAAAAGAAATAATGTAAAATTTCCTGCATAGATCTTTGGAATCTGAAAAGAAATTTCAGTTCCAATATTTGTAAAATGCCACAGGGCATGGTAACAAAAGTGAAGTGACCTCAGAGTAAAACAAAACCCCTCCAGTACTTTCATTTTTTAAGATTCAGTTCTTTGCTGACAGAACATCTAAAAAGTTATTCAGCTGGGCATTACTTTCAAATAGATGTCCATTTTGGAAAGGCTATCAGGAGAATTAGGAGTTCAAAGCAATCCTTCACAGCAGGAGAAAAAGTGTAAACTCCAGAAATCGCTAGTATACATATAAGATAGTGCATGGAACTTAACTGCACTATAAATTTAAATGTCTCTGGCTTTCTAACATGGAACTCACCTATTGTGGGGTATGCAGAAGAAGACATTTTGTAGGCTTTGGTAATTCTTCAATATTTTATATTACAGCAATTTAATTTTGGGATAAACTAAAACCACATGGAGAAAAGGCAGTCTGAAATCAGCATTGAGGCAAGTTTTAGCTGTTTCAAGAGAAGAGATAGATAAAGATGGAACCACACAAACTACTGCCCCAATTCAATGACATTTTTTTGAGATCTGTACATTTCAAAGGAAGAAAATGACTCACTCACTGTTTTTTTGCCTGGTATCAGAAAAAAATTTAGAAATGCAAACTTCATTGCCTAGAATCTTGCTTGGATGGATTTATTTTAAAATTAATATCTGACCACAATAAAATCCTCTTATATCATTTAGTAATTTTTCAAAGAAATCTAATTTCTTTGTTGGGAAAACAAATTCTTTGACATTTTCAGAAAGTTTTATATTAGGTAAATATAATTGTAGTTGATAAACAGTGCAAATGAAACTGCAGCAAGTCTTAGTTTTATAAAATAACACGAGTTAGAAAAAGAAGTAAAAAAAACCCCAAGCAATACTTCTTCCCTCTCCAGAAGATCAGTTTTCACATTACACATCTCAGAGTCACAGAGAACATCGTTAGAAAGGGGGCTAAGATCATTGACAGCAGTATCTCAGTGGGACATTGTTTATTTGCTTATTTATGAAAATAATTTCTTTGTGGAACTATAATGTCCAGGAAATTAAGCTTCCTGGAGCTAATCTGGAACTGACTGTTGGTTCAGCATCTAGTACAAGGGGAATTTTCTTGGGAACTTCGAATCCTCCTCTAGTGGCACCATTTTTCTTTACTATAGAGAAATGCTAGCCAGACATTGTAGACTAGAAGCCCAACTTGTAAGTAGACTTTGAAACCTAAGTGAGAGGAATCTTGCTTCCAGTACTAAATCAGAATACCCTACTGGACTGAATAGATTTCACTTGTAGAGCTTCCCACTACAAAAAGGAGACACCATCACAGCTGCGTTATATGAAAGTCTTGGTACTCACTAAATAGTAAAGTTATTATTAATTTTCTTTGACATTAGCAAGGGTTCTTAAAACACTGAGATTTCTTTGGCTATTGTTAGATAAAATGTCAATCCTCTAGCCTGTGATTAGAAAGCTTTCAAGCTAAAGGTATTATTTCCTTCTCTCCATTATGTGTATGAGACAGAACTCACAACTGATGGAAATGAGAGGGAAGGAAGTTCTGGAAACAAAACTGAGTAATAATAGGATTTTTTAACCCTCATTCCAAAGATCAGTAGTAACCACAAAAGCCACACTGTGAAAGTATCAAGTAGAGTTCTAGTCCATATTTGCTGATTTATGTAGATTTCTATGTCATATTTGCTCAGGGCACAAGTAAAAAGACAACCTAAGTGTCTACAGCCCTGCAAAACTAGCCTCATGTCTAAACCCTCCTATAATAAAAGCACAGTGACTAAGTCTGATAAACTGATAATTCTGCTAATAGTGCACACATCAGAACACAGTTCTTTTAGATTGTAATAACTCTACATTTCTAACAATAGAAAATCTTGGTTTGGCCAGTAAATGAAGCAGAAATCTTCAAAGACACATACACAATGTGGATAAAGGAATGCCTTTTTCACAGTTTAGACTGAGACTACATTAGCTGTGTATATTGTTCCTTCATTACATTGGTAATGGTATTGCTCCACCACAGCCCACAAAAAGTACCTGCTGAGGAGTGCCTATAATGAAGACCTTCAATGCAGAGGAGCGAGAAGCCTCCTCCTGTCCATCTTGAGGAAGGCAGCAAGTAATATAAGCATGAGTGGCCTGATATTAGTTTATAATTTAGGAATTTAGTGCAATAATTTGGGAATTTAGTGAAGGATCTCTCCTGCTGCCTAACCCTCAAATAAGCAACCTGTGTCACAGATGCCTTAATAAAGAGTAGGAAGAAACATGCATGATGGTCATGGTTTCTACTCTCTGAGTAGAAAACAGTGCAATGAGATGGCTTCATCCTTCATGCAACTATAGAAAGAAAGGGAGAGCAATAATCCAACGTGAATAGGTTCTGTTCCTATTTAAAACTGGCTTTCATCTTACTGAAGTCCTTCAAAAGAGTGTTAATTTCCTTATCTGATAAAGTGTTATTGAACAACAAACAGAATTTTAATCTCAGAAGCTCCAGCTGGAGGAAGAAGCCATTACTGAGAACTCATCTTTATTTATGGTTTTGGTTGTTTGGTAGTGGGTTTTTATTCTAAAAATGACAATAATAATCCAGTAGGGAAAAAAATTCTCTATAAATCAGATGCAAAATCTAGTACTGCCAGATCCTGTAATTTTAACATGAGTCATATGTTTCTTCTATTTGGTTTTTCTTCCTTTAAATCCCAGTTCTCTGAATCAGGTAATGATAGCATCTAAGATTTTGAAAGAAAGTAAGTCTCCAGTCCTCATTCTGCTCTATCAAAACTTTCTAACATCTGGAAGGAATTGAGAACTAGAATGTTTTATTTTAAAAGATGCTTGGTGATGGTCAATGTCCAGCAAGACTGATCTGGGCAGATTCGTGGGGCTGAGGTGAAGCTGAGTCTATATCTGATGTTTGTAGAAAGAAATCACAAAGGAGCTGTCTAATGCTAGATGAAATCTTAACACTGTATAAAGGTTTCTGTGTTCCTGTTTAGTGTCCTATATATGAAGTGGCTTGTGCTTCTAGAGGGGAAAGACAGCAACCCTTACTTGTGGTGATGGTGGCAGAACTTCAGACCTTTACTCTATTAGCTTACAGGCTAGAAGATGAAATTTCCTTCACTAGTCTCTACTCCTTTTTTTTTTTTTTCTTTCCATGTGTGTACAATGAAAGGACGGAAAGGGAAAAGCAAATTCTAACCTGTATTAAGGTTCACTATGCTGAACAGCTTCAGAAGCATCCCCCTTGCCATATTAAACTGGATTAGTCTGATGGATTGGTTTTGTGGTTTGTTGTACCCAGTTTTATGTGGATCATTTTCAAAAAGTTGCTACACTGTTTATCCATACCAAAATAGAAATTATAGATTTATAAGCCTTATAAAATCAGCATGTTGAAAAGGGCAACTTGATTAGCCAGTTTGTAGTACGCCTTACACTTTGCAAACTAAACACAGCAGCTGGAACTACTTAGCCTGCTAACAAATATTCATATGCCATGAAATTTCATAAACAATGAAAATGGTCATTTTTTTCCCCTTTGGTTCAAAATATAATCTATTTTTTTAAGTACGTTTGCATTGTTAAGAGACTTGCAATGAGATACAGAGCAACTGGAGTTAAAGCTACAGCTATAACGTGAATAAGCAGCTGTCATGGTGTATTGTAATTCAGCACCAATCACAGTCTAAAAATAAAAGCCATAAATAAGGGGAAAAAAGCCATAAACTCATAAAAGTTAGTGTAGAGTTTCTTAAAGGAACCTGAGGGAGTAGGAATATGTTTTCTTCAGAAGGCAAGGGAAAAACAGGGACAATGATTACACCCTACTCGCTCCAGGCATGTCTAGACAGATGGCTACAGACAGATCTGAGCCCCTCTGCCTCAGCAAGGTCCTACTCCGCTCCAGGAATTGTTTGGGGAGAATCAAAGATACATTACTGGGTGAACATTATTTTCAAAAACATCAGGAATCTGCTTGAGCATGACCCATTCACACAGACAGAATTTAATACACTATACCACAAAGCTCTTTTGAGTAAGGGGGGGCATTCCTTTCTTCCCGATTAAAAATATTTTGCTTAGTAACAATGATCACGTGACTCCTGGCCACTTTGAAATCCAAAAAGTTTCTTTTATGACATTAAGTCACCAGCAAAAAAATGACACCCCAGCTGCTTTCTTGCTCTCCGTCTGCTGCTGGCAAGTGGCATTACTACAGATTGCTTTGGACAGGGCTGTTACCCTGGTGTCAGTTCAGCAGTATGCTAATAGGGCACTTGAAAGTGAGTAATCCACTTCCTCCACTCTCCCTGGTTATCAGCTCCCCCTCTTGCCAATCATTACCAACAGCTTTAAGGGCTCGGGTAAAAGAATAAAACAAATGGTCACTCAGCTGTGGGTCACACATCAGTTGTGGGTCACACATCAGTTCATAACATGTGGAATGACCCTAGCGAAACAGAGAGCAAGAGAGCTTGTAATTCCACGTAACTCACAACTATGTCACAATTAATACCATATAATACAGATGCATTGTTTATCTCCAGAAGTCATTTTATTCCCCAAATAATTCTTTCTCTCTCTTGCTCTGTTTTCTTCTCTCTCTTTTTTTTTTTTTTTTTTTTTTCCTTCCCCTAAAGAGAAAAGTCTTATGGAAACCAAAAGAGGTCTGTGAAAATTGCACCACTTTTAAATTGTTCATCAGTGGCAGCCCAAATATATTTAAATTACAGTTCAGCACAGCATGCAGAAGGATACATTCTGCTTTATACATTTCTTGCTCACATCTATTCCCTTTCTACCTCCTGTTCAACCCTCAAATAGAAATCGTGTATAGTAAATGCAAAATGTATATAAGTCCAGTAAGCAATGGCCTAAGCCTTACCGCTGACCGTTCCTCAGAGCAAAACTGATTTTCAGTGGCTCATTATCAACATCCTTGAAGGGTCTCAGTGCTCTCAGGTGTAACAAGTAAGTGACCCCAACAACACAAAGGTCGTTGACCTGAGCAGCTCACTTCTGCTCTAATTCCCCTCTTCCCTTATGACAAGACTTGCCTTTACCCAAGAGAACAGAGGACTCAATGTTGAATGGTGAATATTGCACCAATGCATACAAATACTTACTATCATGCAGAAGACATGATTCTCTGTAGGTATATCTACACTTCGAGGTGAAAAGAGGGCTCAGAAGTGGATGTAAGAATGCCATTTCCCATGACCTCAAAGCTTTCCATCCACACTGGTATTTATAGCTCAAATGTCCACATTATACATGGAAAAGCTGTATCTCACATATCTGCTGATGCTGTGGGAATGTAATATGCTCTGCCCTACCACAACCTGGTCTGTCTATATCATTTAAACGAGAACTTGGGTTCATGCAGAGGCTGGGAATGGGCTCAGGCTCCCCTCTCTCAGAAAAAATCATAGAATAACCTAATCCAGAGCTGTTAAGACCCCTGCAGGTAGTCACTGTGGATGGAAGCCAGGTGTGGGTTTGAGAATAGGGTCATACCTATACATTTTTGATAGTGTAGGCATACCCTTTCAGAACATGCCTGATTGCTTTAGCTAGCTATCCATTTAGTATTTTAACTGGTTCACAGAGGACATAGTTTGCCCATTCAGCCTCTCCCTTTGACAATGAATGGAAATTTACAGCATTCACAGAAAGGTGCAAGACAATCCACCACAGAAGCAAGTACATACACGTGCACACACATGCACACACTTGGTAGCAACCTGGAAATTCTTTAGCTGTATATCAGTATTGATTGTGTTTTAGTTCCCAGCAGAGAGATGGTTTGCTCCTTCTTGTCGGTGGTGGAAGATTTTTGGTTTTCTCCATGGGTAATTTCCTCCATAGTGAGCAAACAATGCAGTCAGAAGAGCTCCAGAGGCAGACAGGGAAAATAACCTGGTAGCTGAGAAGAGCTTATTGGCTTCCGCCGCTTATGAACAGCTCAACAGCATGGAGTCCTCCAGGTTGGTGTATCTCTATAATCTTGACCCACCTGGAGATCCATGGTGTCGAACTATGAACTTATGAAGACAGCACTACCTCCAGTGGGTGGGGGTACTCCTCTTCATCCTCAGTGCGTTGAACAGTCCAGGAGTTGCTGAATCCTTTACCATTTCTTCTATGACAGGCAAGTTCATTTGTTTCTTTTACCACCTCTTTTCCACCATAGCACAGTTTGATACAGATGGACAAGAGGTGATGCACACCTTTCATTTCATCATTTGATTAAGTGGCAGCCATTCTACACCCTCCATACTCAGTAGATTCTGTATCAGTTAGAGTATCAAGGCAGAGACCCCCAGCAGAAATTACAAAATCTCTGATACCTTTCCTAGCCATCTCTGAATAAGTTTGCTGGGTGACTGCTCTGTTTTGCAGGGATGGTGAAGGAAGTGAGAAATTATTATGAAAGGTATTCTTGGTTGGCCAATAAAGTTTTATAAAAGAAGGAGTTTTCTAAGTATTTCTGAAAGAATGTCAGATGCTGGATTGTCTTTCTACCTGCTAAACAAGAGTCCTTCCAACCCCAAATCACATGCTTATGTCCAAGGAAGATTAGATATTACGGCAGAGTGATGATTTTCCAATACGGTCTCCTGCCATTGCCAAATATGCAAATACAATGTCATAAACTGCTCTTTGGTTCCACTGACTCTGTACTTCATTTTTGTGTCCCTAATGAGACCTCTCTTACAACCTATGGCTATTATTTTCAAGCTTTCTGGCTTGCCCTTTTCTCTCCTACAGTTTGGTTTTGATGTATAAATAATAAATGGTCAGCATGACAGCTATAGGATCTTTATGAAAAAGTATTAAGAAATCTTCTTCCTGTGAAGGTTTAGATAAATTAATTTCACTTAAAGAGCAAATTTCAGCTGACTGTTTGACATTAATTAGCTTAGCTTTACAAAACCCCTGCAAGGTATTATATGAATTTTACAACATGCTATGCATTTTACAGATGGGTATGCTGAGGTCCACAGAAAGACTAAATACCACATTATTATTTTATGCAAACAGCTGACCAATGTGTTGATTAGATTGTGTGGTGAGACACTCTTGGCAAGAGTCCTTAGATTGCTCCACCGGGGAGTGATAGCAGAACATTTTGAGCAAATAGGCATCTATTTTGGAACTCATCTCTCCTACTGATTTGCAGCCTACGTTTCTTAATTTTTCAGTGCCTGTGCAAAAGGCAATCTATTTAAGCTGTGCTTATCTTTTTTATCTTTTTTTTTTTTTTTTTTTTTTTTTTTTAAGATGAGTGAAAGATAATGCAGAAAAAGGAAAAAAAACATCCCAAGTGATAATTGCTGGAGACTTCATGACTCACAGATATCTTCTGAGGTTATGGATACATGAGTAGAGAGGCAAATTTATCCTAAGTCTACCTCTTGAAAGGATAAATTGTGCATCTGTACACAAACAAGTCGACTACACATAGAAAATCAGGCACTAGAAAGCCCTGATACCTGTAGATTGGCAGGTAGGCTGGCCATTCATTTTTCTGGGACCTGAATGATCGTTTATTAATTTGGTGGGGGAAGAAAGCAGTAATTATTCACTATTGCTGTATAATAACAACACATGACAACATTTTCTGGTGGGTAGAGGAGATGTAGAGACTAGATTCCTCATGCATGCCCCACCAGCCTGTCACAGGACAGAAGCACACACAGTCAGCTCACTCTGTAAAAGCCTGGGTAGCTCAGGATAAAAGAGAAAACATTGCACCCATTTAGGATGTTGTTCAAAAGCATAGTAAAAATTACTTTCTAATCCTCTCTTTTTGCAGAACTGTAGAAAAGAATGTTACATTATTATTACAAGAAAGCAGAATCTAATATTTAGTATTGATATATATGATACATATTTCTAAAACTATAGAAAGACATGTCAGTGACAATTCAGTTTGGAAAAGTACACTGTATCAAGAAAGTATTACTTAAAGCAAAGAAATTATTGCTACATCTTGCAGTGCATGCCTGTAAAGATGTCTTATATGGATGTGTTTTGATTTGAAGAAATTTCTGGTTTCTACAACGGATGTGTTTGGTGTTTATTTTCTTCTGCAATATAGTTCAGTGAATATTGTCCCAGAGTCAAAAGACATGAGCTAAAATGGAGGGTTTTTAGGGGTGTGTATCTGCTCTTGCCACTTCCTCTTCGTTTGAAATTACAAGGCTGTTTGTGCCATTAACTTTAGTTGCAGCAGATGTGCTTATGATGTCACAGCAGGGGCAAATAATGAATATAAGCAGAAAGAACAAATGGTCTCTTATTCCTTGCTTTCATGAACTTGCCAACAGTCATTTCAAGCAAACATATCCGCAATAATTCAAATTATGTTGATGACTTATACTCAGTTTATATAGCAAATAGTACATTACTTCCTGAGGTGCTGTATGGAAATGTATGGGATTCCTGCTTACTAAAACATTATTCTTCAAATAGTCCAATTGGAATATATGGACTGCTGCTGACTAAACCCACAGAAACCTGTGAGTCTGATGGGAAGAATTTCTCTTCTCAGAATGAAAAATTGTGTGAGAATCTAACTTCAAGGAAAAAAATAAATAAAAGACATGTTATCTGACAGATCCACTAAATTCCTGAAAGTTTCCTACAAGGCATCATTTTGATCACTTTACTGTGTAATGGCACTGTAGTTTCATTGTTCCCTGTTCCTTTCCAACAGGCATGAATCTGAACAAAGTTTTACTAAAACAATTTGCATGAGAAAATTTTAAAGAATGAGGATGTGGGTACTAGGGAAGGTGAAAAACAGAGTGAGATTAAATTTGTAGCCCTACCTTCCAATGATCATTTCACTTGCCTCTCCTGCCTCTTTCACTGCTTTTGTAGGACTGTAAACCTATACTTCAAATAAGCTACAGTGATGACTGACAGCAAAATACCATAGTACTGTAAAAAGGTAATTGGTGTTGCATTCAGTTACTCTCCGTTATGATATTATGACTATAACAGTAAATTCCAGCACACCACCAGAGAAAGTTTCTTAAGAACTTCCTGACTGTCAACAAAGAGCAGACTGATAAATGTGCCAATAAAGAGCTTGCAATGTTCTTTCTTGGGAATGGGATACAGAAAATATTTAGATTTGTTTCTGTTTGTGTCAAACATCCTTGATGGGGATCTGCTCCAAGATTTCTTTTGCATACCTAAATATATATAGTAACTGTTGGCCAAGTGTTCACTGTCCATCTCCACTATTACTCAGAATTTGCTTCTCTGGAGAAGGGGACAAAGCTCCTTTGCAGATCTCAAGAGATAACCTAGTCTGTGATTTCCTCTCTACTCAGAAGACAAAGAGGAGTTTTAAGAGAATCTATTCCTTCCAAAACCCATGAATTCTGTTAGTGGCTTTTGGTCTGGAGTACAGAGTTCAGATTTACCACTATGATGTTACAAAATATTATTGTCTGCAAAATACTAGGCCTCAGCTGTTATTGCAGACAAGATTGCAAAGTCTTTCAGTGATTGATTTGAAGTTATGTGAAAGACATTCCTCAAAGTAGACGTTCTTTTATTCCTCACTTGTTCCTTTAAATGGTTCTGTTTTTGGGTCTTTCTCTTTTAATATTACAAGGGCCAGATAAAACTGCCTCCAGAGACCACTGGTATCCCCAGCAGTTAATTACCAGGAATTGTGTTTGACTCGGAACTCTCTTCTCTCAAATGATAATGAGCTGGATTAAAGGAGATTGAGAACTTCGACTCTAATATGACTTGGGTAATTAAATTCCAATATTTAAAATTCTACCTAGCATTGCAATGGGATACCATACTCTATTTCCTATGCTTTGATAACATTTAATTCTGCTAAATACTCTGAACCATCCCAGCTGATGTTTCAACCCAGAAGTGTACTGAATATGATGCAGTGGGGAGTTTTGTGTAGTGAAGTCCAATCAATTGGTAGAAATTTTATTACTCCCTTAAGGTGACAGATAACATGAAAATGTAAACCATTCCCAGTAGCATCTGACTAAACATAATGGAGAATCTAACATGATTTTTGGAAGTGTCAGGCTCTAACAGCTCCAACTGAAGACTATGAAATCAAGAGATTCCCAAAATCTCATAAAATCAGCCTCATAGGCCTCCCTAAAATGCTAATGAAGGCTTTCTTGTAGTTATTGCTAGTAACATGAGGGAATGCAACACAGACAAGATGAAAGCTCTGGTTAGATAGTCATTTCTATAATCACCGCAGAGGTGAAATAAGATGAGAGTCCTGCCAAGTCAAGGCTGTTCCTGCCTACCTAAAATTACTAGTCAAAGGAACATGTTGGAGAAATTGATTATCATTTGTTTAAAAATTTTACCAGGGTGGAACCTTGGCTGAGTGAACTCCAGTAAAAAATTTCCACTAATTTCAATGGAGAACTTGATCAGGACAGATACCTGTTTTATAGAGACACAGCCGTCTCACAAGATTAAAAAAAACCTTACCTCTTAGGAGAGCTTTGGGGGTGTGTCTCTGCTGGTTCATTTTAATTTGGAGTAAGATGTTGTCTAATACTACCTGTTCACAGAGACATAAGCTGAAGTTTTGTGATGACCAGAAGCAAAAGAAGATCTACTTTGACCTCTGTGGAAACAAGATCTCACCCATGACAGCTGCTTGCGACCTGAGATTTCTACCTAACAGGCAAAGTCAGGCAGAATTTATTTGATGTGAGCTGTGTACTGTGTACTATTGAACTAATGAATAATTGCTGATGGATATTGTATCTAGAGGGCATTTCACTCTGCTGAGTCATATAGTTTTTGCAGTATGTCAAAAATGAAATTATTCTTCTAAGGGCCAGCATTTTTCTGAAGACAAATAAAGACCAACATGCAGCTAAAATCTTTTTAAGGGACAGCGCCATCCATCATTTCAGTCATGATTTTGACATTATCCAATATCTTAGCAACTGACCATGCAAACTGCCTGTCCCTAAATACTGTCACGTGCCCTCTTCCATCAAACAGTTATAACCAATATGGAAATGATAAATGGTTTATTACAATTGTTTTAATTGTCTATAAAACCAAGCTGCTATCTGGCAACACTGTGGCAGAAAATAAGATAAAAGAGAGGTCTCAAATAATTTAATCCACGCTGGGCTGTGCAATTAAAAACATTATGATTGTGAAACAATTGGTCATCAGAAGTATCCATAAAAGGAGAGAAGAGAATTGGATCCTGAAGAGTTTTACATGGGGCAGTATTCTAAAATACTAGCAGTCCAATAGTTATCTTCAAGAAAATCAGAGTCTTCAGCCCCTAGAGGAATTTATCTGCAAAATAAGAGAATACCTGCCTGCACAGAGACAATCCTACTCTGGCCCATGGGTGGTCATTTCCTTCAGGGACTTAAATCAGACAACTCTTTGAAAAAACTCTTACCAGCTGTATCATTGCATATTTGAAACAAATAGCCTGCTGGGGGTCAGCTACAAAAACTTGTCTCTTTGATAAGTTTAGCTTCTGCTGTGAGAAACATGAGATATTGAATCTTAATCAAGTGGGACAAGGTACACCCTAGTGTCCCTGGCATTTTCAGCAGAGATTATCTTTCACATTAAGATTTTTAACTCCTTGCCAGCTCACTCCGCACTGTGCTAGTCATTTGCTTAATGCCAGAGAATGAACAAACTATGTACCAAAAAATCTCAAGCACAGCACAAGCCATTTTGTGCACTAAAAGGCTGAACTTCAGAACTGAGATAGCCACATAGTATTTTAAAAAACTGCACTCTACATTACACTATCAAAAACTTTGTCCTGGCAGAAGTAGTCCTTTTTCATAATACAGTTATCAAAATAGTGTGTTTCATAACTGTGTTTTAGATGGGACATCAATCCTCACGTGTAGAGGACAATTTTTCACAGGAACATAACAGTGGTCGCAGAACAAACAGGTTTTTCACAAAGGTTCTGATCTATTAAGTATTCAACACCACTTTCTACAGAAAGACATGATCTTGCCTGAAGAGCAAATGGCTTTAACAGTACAGTTTTGATTAATGGCTTTGGAATTTTGTTTGTTATGCTACTTTTGCTTTTGTTTGTTTGCTTGCTTGCTTGTTTAACTGGGCAAACAGTCATGCCAAAAATAAATTAGTTAGAGTGAGAGGAAGGTAAAAGAGCACCTATCCCTCTCTTGTGTCACAGCCTTGTGATTCTGCTGTAATGCCAAGCTCAGGAAATTAGGTTAATTTTCAGGGAGGCGTGCTGCTTTGCCAGTGTCTGAAAGCTCCTAATTTCTATAAGTCTGCTATGCATCATTCATGACAGGTGGCAAAGAACACTTATTAAAGCAAAAAAAACAATCCAAGGGGCAGCTGTCCTACCCAGTAAAAATCATATGCTGCTTACTACAGAATACATTAAATTAAAAATGGATATGTAGAGCATGATGATCTTTTTTCTCATTAATGTTACTGACCAAACTAAACTGAAAATTAGACATTTATCTAAAGGGAAAGTTGCTCTTTCAAAACAGAAATATCTCCAGCAGGATGTTCTCATTTAAAGATGGTCTTGCTTAGAGACTTAATTGGAAAACCAACTTTGGTTTGGTATGTTTTTCTTTTTGGTTTTCCTATTTTGTAATAATTTTGTCTAAAAGCTAAAAGACAGGCAGGCAGAGAAATGTCATAGTTAAAGGATAAACTGAATAAAATGGAGAAAACAAAATTACCGTAAAGGGCTGTGATGTGTTGCAGGACAAAAAGAAAAAAAACACCAACAACGGAACAAAAACCTGGAGGATGATCTATTTATTACTTTTTGCTTTCAGAAAATGATTGTTCTTCCTACCAGTTGAAACATAGTTTTAGAAGGACTGATTTTTCCCAGTTAAATGGATGGAAACCTGATTTCCTCTCGGACTACTGAAGCTCCCAAGAAAAATATCATATTTTGGGAACAGACTGCTGTGCATATCAGAGGTAACTGGGTAGAACATCTTGGTAGAGTACAGGATATCACCAACAAATTCAGAATGCAACTCATCTCAGTGTGCACCAACATAAAAGCCAAAGCAGATGTTCATTGCTTCTGCCACTGTCATGTTAATTCCTAAAACTGCATCACAGTTAGTTAAGCAGTACCACAAAATATTTTGCATCTTATCAGAAAGCAGGCAATGGACAGCAAGCTACCTCATGGTAATATCCTGGAACAAGAGACTCTTTAAAGGTATTTCAATTATTTTTTCTCTAGTGGGGCTTTTTGCTATCCCAGACTTTAAGTCATTACCTAGACTCCTTGTTTTATTAAACAGCAGGATAATGTGTCACACAGAATCACCATTTACCAGATGTCAGGTAATTCTGCAACATACCGCAAAGCTATTCCCCTCAGTAGAGGGCTTTCTGTAAATCTATGTAGGTGTATATATTGTCCGTGAACTCCAGTTATCTTGTGAATTGTTTTCCTTCTGCAATCAAAAGACCAGACTACATCCTAAATAGTTTCAGGGTAAACTGGAAGACTTGTTCCCACTGTTCTTGGATAAAAGGATGCTAGCTGCAAGCAGTCATGGATGACAAAAATATTTTTATTCAAACATTAACAAGGAAAATTCTCCTTCTGAGGAACACCACTAAGTGAACAGCAAGCAGAGCTTTAAGATTAATCTTTTTACTTCTCCTAAGCCTTCCAGGAGCTTCTTCAGTAAAACTTGAAGAAAATCCATCCACATACACAGAATAAAAACGAGAAGAGAAAAGGAGAAAGAAAGAACAAGGAGATAGGGTTTCTTTGTGGATTTTTTTTGTTTGTTTTGCTTTTAAATCTACTTATAAATATACAGAAAAAATATCTTTTGCTGTAGACAACAGGAAGATTACAAACAAAGACTAGAACTGTGTTCTTTTTTATTTCCAGAGCAGCCTGAGCTTTGAGAAGAATTTCCCTCCCATCTACATCCGAAGGACGCTTCTGTTGACCCCAGGGGAGCGTGGCTGAGGAGAAATCACCCTCTGCCAGCTCTGCTGCAGCACATTCTGAACAGTCAGGGCATTGATCTAAGCAGACTAACATAGAGCAGAAGCTGCATAAGGTGGCTATAATACATCTGGGCAGCCCAGAGAGCTTGGAAATACCCTGGGCTCAAAAGCTCTGCTAAGGTAGTATGGCAAGAATGGAGCTGACACATGTATGCTCCCACTTCTGTTCCAAGCACTGGCTGCTCTTCAGGGCTCATTATGAAGTGCTTAATATAGGAGACCTTTGAAGTCCCTTTAGCCTGCAATTGCTATACTGTCTAATTTAGTGTTCATTATATTATTGCGATTGTGGCCACTGCTTGTAGGTGGTTCTCTGCATGTGTAAGGGTGGTGGGAGAAGGCAGGAAAAGGTTGTTCATTTGGCATCAGATGCCCCTGAAATTATTGCTGTTACTGGTAGCTGACTGTGTGATGGAGATAGATTGCTTTTACCCTCTTCTTGTATCCAGATATTTCTAAAAGAAATACAAATGCAAGTACTCTGACAGAAATTGCCACAGCAGCATGACTTCTGCCGTACAAATGCTGGAGGGAGCCTGCTCCAAACACTACAGAGATTAGTAATGTGAACAGGTTTGAGGCTGGACTCTCTTTGCCAGCATCTATCTGCGGGTATGATGGAAGGGCATGGTGTAATGCACAGAGCTGGTGCAGCTTTGCTGGAAACCAAGGTATAATTTATGCTGTGATAGGTCTGCTTCTGTCACCCTGTGTGACAGGAGCTGGAACACTGAAACCCTCAATGCAGGTAGAAAAAAAGAGACCCAACAAAAGAAAATTTAGTTTGTATTGTACTTTCAGGAGTGTACATTAAAAGTAAAATAAAAGCCAAGTCCCAAATTTGTGAACCAAATCCTAGCTACTCCACTTGGTTTTAGGATTCCCTCTGTGACACTGATTGCTTGCAAAGGATTGGAGGAAAGAATTGTGCCATCTCATTCACTATGTAAAATCACTACAGGTGAACGTACATCTATAGGGAATAAAATGTGAGGTAGGAAAGTGGAGAAGAGAAAGCAGAGGCAGGAAAAAGGTGGAAAAATCCCTGCGTGTGAGTGTAAAAAAAACCTCCTGAGAAATGAAAAAGCAGAATGGAAAAGAAATGTAAAACAGAAATGTAACAAAAAAATAAATTAAAAAGAGAAAAAAAAAAAAGACAAATTCTAATAAATTAGATAACTTATACAAGTTCCTTGTGAACCCAAAAATGTAGGCTAGTTTAAAGAAAAATGGGATAGGGAGGAAGACAGCTGAAGAAGGAACGACTGACAGCTAAACAGTGTTTAAGAGGTAAACCAGAGTTTGGCCCCCAAGCACAGGGATGGTTCCATCCCTAATCTAGTTATCTAAAAAAATGATCATGTTTTGCTAACATCATTCATTTCCCACTCATGTGGTTTGCCTGTGTTTTGTTGGAGTGTTACAGTAGCTATCTCAATCTGTCTTCTTAACCCATTCCTTCACCTTTAAATTACTTTCTCTATGGACAGATATTGGGAAGCATTTTGATGTTTTTATTTCTTTTCACATATATTTTTTCATACAACAAAAATAAGAAAGGTGTCGGTTACTTATTTTAGCTCAGAATGAAGAGGCATAATTAACTAGTTTGGAATCATGTTTAAAACATAATATAAGTTAGATAACTTCTGCAGAGGTATAATTTTTTTATATATATGTATGGGTGAGCGCCTCCAGATCCTATAATGATTTTCTTTCAGCTCCAAGCAGAAAATAGATTTTGAGACTGAGTTATTTCCTGAAGAAGCAGAGTTGATTGTTTCAGGTTCTCTCCCTTCGTCTTGCTCCAACCTGCTATTCCAGAGCCAGTGAGATAGTAGAAACTGTAAAGCAGCAATGTCATTAATAGGATTTTATCCTCCCCACGCCATGGGGATGCCTTTGGCTTTTGTCTAGGCAAAAAAGTGTTGTCTCAGCATTATTCTCTCCAGCTTTATGGTCTGTCCTCTCTATCTTTTGAAATGTCACGTGCTCCTGCTCATATTGGTGTAAGCCCTCAATTCCCTTTATTTAGTCCCATTTCTCCCTTAACTTGGTTAAAATCCCACTTTCACTCTCAGATCCCTCCACACCTCGAGTGCTTCTTGTATGTTCATGCCTGCACCAAAATGGGCATGTCCCACAGTCTGCCAATTGCCTGCCCACCTACATGCTCCTACCAGGTTTAGTGCAAGTGATGGTTTGTCCGACTGCTGTTTTCTTCTGTATTCAGTGATATCTCTGTCCAAAATACATCACCCACAGGAACCCCACTGAAAAATGTTGCCTGCACATGTTTTTTAAATTTAGTAGCATATAAGAATGTGTCTATACATGCTAGTGCTCATGTGGAAATTTAATGGAAGAAAATAACAGCCCCAAAACACTTTCCCTCCTTCAAGTGTCCATCTGGTGAAAGAAACTGAAACAGGTGACAATCTGAAGAAAATTAACCTGCAATGCAATTGCCTGGTAGTCAAAGCCCTGATATAGTTAGGCAATCATAAACTGTGACAATACTTCATCCTACACAAGTACTTATGTTTTATGGTGATATTGATAGAAAGGCACCCTACAAGACTTTCAACAGTAAAAGTTGGAACAACGGTTACCTACAAACTCATACGTACCCACTTTACCCAAACACATGGACAGTCTCACAGAAGGCACAAAAATAGTATTTCTGTTCAAAGTTAGACATGCAAAAGTGTTTTCAGGTTCAGAAAGTGTATTTGTAGCAAATTGATGCAGTCTGTTGCAAGAAATTCTCATAGTAGCCTATTGATAAAGAAAAATAAAGATAAAGACCTATTGTATAGGAAATTGCAAGGCATTTCAAATATAAATGGATTCAGTCAAATAAAATATGTACTTGTGCTGGTTTTGGCTGGGACAGAGTTAATTTTCTTCGTAGTAGCTAGTATGGGGCTATATTTTGGATTTATGCTGAATACAGTGTAGAAAATGCAGAGATGTTTTCATTACTGCTGAGCAGTGCTTACCCAGAGCCAAGGCCTTTTCTGCTCCTCACACCACCCCACCAGCCAGTAGGCTGGGGGTGCACAAGAAGCTGGGAGGGAACACAGCTGGGACAGCTGACCCCACCTGACCCCAGGGATATTCCGTACCATATGATGTCATGCTCAGCCTATAAAGCTGAGGGAAGAAGAAGGAAGAGAGGAACATTCAGAATGACAGTGTTTGTCTTTCCAGGTAACCGTCTGAGTGATGGAGCCTTGCTTTCCTGGAGCTAGCTGAACACCTGCCTGCTGATGGGAAGTGATGAATGAATTCCTTGTTTCCCTTTGCTTGTGCGTAGAGCTTTTGCTTTACCTATTAAACTATCTTTATCTCAAACCATGAGTTTTCTCACTTTTTCTGATTCTCTCCCCTATCCTGCTGGGGGGAAGTGAGTGAGTGGCTGTGTGGCACTTAGTTTCCCTCTGTGGTTAAACCGTGACACAATTTTACTCAAAAAAATTACCAAGCTTTTGGGTTACAGACTTATAATTTCATGGGCTAAATCACAGTAACAACAAATATATTTTCATAAAATTACCATTATCTCATAAAGCACAGATGTTCTTATCCTTGTCTTCTTTGCCTCCACTAATTTGCTCTGGCACTGTACTGGGTTTCTCCACATATACCTTGCACACTCCCGAGTTGGCACTGTCATCTCTCAAAACAATATTAAGCAAAAAAGTTCAGCAAGTTTTTAAAATTTTGTTTAAAAATGAAAGAAATTAAAAGAAAATTGTTCAATGAACTCTCCAAATACTGAAAAATGCACTGTTTTTAATTTCTAAGAAGAAATTATTTTTTTTAAGAGGCAGATATTTTCTACTAAGATTTTTAGCTACTACAAATTAAAACATTTTACTGAGAAGTCTTTAAGAAGTATATTAGAATAATAACTTTCTTGAGTTTCTGTCTCTTTTTTTTTTGCATTCATTTTTAAAAATACAAATAAATGGCAGTGGTTGGCAGTTTGAGCTGTTTATTTTTTATCTTCCTCTCTTATTATGTGTTTTCTAGTGCTTATACATGGGAAATTATTATATCTGAAAAAAAAGATAAAGCTCCTCTTCTCTGGAATATGTTCAGTAGAGACAGTAGTAATTCTATAATATGTATACTAATAAGGAAATTTAATGCATAAAGAAACATCATAATGACTGAAAATGAAAGAGGTAGACTGTTAATAAAAGTGTCTGAAATGGGAAGCTCCTTGCAACTGTGGTGTTAGGTCAAAGTCTTAAAAATTAATTAGAGAGTATAAAGAGAAAGGGACAAAAAATTACCTAAAATGGTAACAGTCCTAAATCCGGACATTCAGTAGAGGTAAGCATAGTTGAAATTATCCTCTTCAGTTCCATGTAGACAGTAAAAACACATCTGAGGTGAGGAATAGGTATATGAAGCAAACCTGACAAATTTTTTTGACTCCCGTTGCAGCCATAATCTTTCAGTTTAGACTGGTCGATTCAGGACAAGTACCAAGTTAATAACATGTTAACCTAAAGCAACACTGTGACACTTCATTAAAGTACCAAAATAAGATCATTTTGGTCACAAACTATCTATTGTAAACCATGGTGTGAACATTTTGTCTTCCAAGACTTATGTACTAAAAAACATGGTTAATCAGATCGGGGGAGAAAACTTCATCAGCGAAGTGCAGTGACACCGATGCATAACTAACCTAAGCAGTTTGTTCATTACTAGCTTTTACAGTGAGGCAATACTGAATACTAGTAGATTTTCTCATGCTTATACATGTACACTTACATTCTGCATTTTCTAAAAATATTAATTCCTGTGCCATGTCATTAGCAGCCTTCCTCTGCAGAGTTCCAACACACGGGTAGGAAATCTGAGCTGGATCACTCCCTCACTGTTCGGAGACAGGCACTGATCATGCAAAGAGAGCTCCTCATTCCCAGTTAAGGAGTCCAATTCTGCAGTCCTCACTTAAACAAACACCGTTACTCACACAAATCTCCTACCTACAGCCAAGGGACTGCTTGTGAGACTGACAGTTTCAAAACTTTCTCAACAAGAGAAAAACACCCGCTTTACCTCAGGCTAAGGACACTGAGGCTGCTTTAAAGACTACAACTACTCAAAAAGTATAACCTGAAGCACTGTGCTATTTACATAGCATAGGGAGAATAAGCCTTCCCAGTAATTCCTGAGCTATATTGTAAATGTTGCTACAGTTACCAGCAAATGCAACAACTTCTAAATAACATGCCCAGGTATACTGTGCTGGCTGTGTAAATAGCAGGTGTAAAAATTATAGCTGTTGCTAATATAAAGATCAGTTATTGTTTTACACATAGGTTTTAAAATTTAAAAAATCTTTATCGTAAAGATTTTTTTTTCCTTTTCTTTGACTAGAACAAAAGTCAATATGAAGATTTACTCTCAGTGAAGGTTCTTAGCAGAGAAAGAGTCAGCATTCAAGCAGCAACCATCTTTACATCTTTCTGCTCGAGGTATTTTTTTACTGCTCTCTTGAAATCTGAAACTCCCAATGACATGCTGCTGAAACCCTTCTCTTATCAAAAACTTTATATTATGGAATTTTTGGGGAGAAATGAGTAGGATTTTTTAACTACGTAAATTCATGAAAGATATCTTTAAAAATTCATTACTGGAGTATTTTAACCCCATATATGATTTGTTGTTAATGTCTGAACTTGACACAGATTAAGGAAGCAGTTTACATTGAGAGTACACTGCATGAAGACTCACCACAGTTTATCCTGCCTTTTGATGTGGCTGAGTTCATTTCCTCTCAGTCCAACCTCAGCATGGACCATTAAGAGCTCCTATGTAGCCCCCATCTCTCTCCTACTGCTTTACAATAAAGATACCACAAGAATAAAATTATATTTTACTTGAAAAATATGAAGACCAATAAACATTAAATGTGAGTACAGTGAGGAGATTTATAAAGTGGATAGATGGCATTTATTTCAGATCAAGCTCGGCATCAGTCAGGAGCTGGAAAATGAAAACAGCTTGTGACAGGCAATAACCTGTTCCAACAATACAACGGACCTCATAATCAAGCTGCAATCACTCTTCTGATCTCCCGCGGTCTTGTTTCTTTCTTTTCCTTCTTGAGGAACTGGCACTTCCAATCTATTCTAATTTTCCTGATTCTAGGCTTTGATTTATACTGTTCTGGCTATTGTACATCCTGTCAGAGGAAGGAGGAGTTAAGGATTCGAGGTGGAGGGAGAGGCAGCACTGACATGAGGGTGAGTAAGAACAGAGAATAATACCAGAGATTAAGTGATTCTGGTGGGTGACGTTTTAGTTTGTCTTGCTCTGTAATTATACATAACATTTTTCCTTCAGTCCTGACTGATGTGAAAAAATACGAATAAAGCTCCATGTAAAATGATGGTCCAATAATAAGAGCATGGTGTTGAATTCAGAGTTGGGACATCTGGGTTCTGGTCCCCTTGGCATCAACATGAGACTACACAGAAGACATTTATTCTTCCTTCTGCCTTTGTTTACTCTGATGCAGAGAAATAGATTTTTTAAACTCTACTTTTCTAACAAAGTGTGCCAAATGAAGGACAGACTCTTCAGAAGTGACATCTCCAACAGAATTTCTTTAACCGTGCTAGCTGAGACACTTCTCTGTCTATTTAGTGGTCTCTCATGCCCTGTGTGTATCCCGCACTCTTTTTGGTCATTCTTTTGAGTCTGGGACATTTTTGAAACATAAGAATCTCCGTGTAAGCAGAGATCACTGAAGCCTGTACCCAAGAGTACAGAATTATACGTAGTGACATATAGTAATTATATTTCATGCTTCAAGGGAAAATCATGCACTTTGTTCAGCAATCACCACTCTTTTCTTAAGCAGAAGGGTACCTCTTTAAACTCTGGCTTGGTAATCAATGTAAAACCAAGCACATAAGAACTGATACCGCTAGTAATTTTGATCATAAAAGGTATAACAATTAGTATACCTGGAGGTGATGCTTATTTCCATGTGACTGACGAATGCTTCTTAAAAATGCATTAAATACCTTCGTTCAGTTTCTGCCCATAGTCTGACACTAACAGCATGAAAGTCACTGAGTAAAATATCTCTTGAAAACATTTTCAAATGTGCTGTCCTGTATTTTCAGCATGTGTGAACAGGTTGTATGTGTGGGAGAAGAGATGTTAAGAAATGTGGGTGAGAGAGATCATGAAAGATTTTGCAGTCTTTGCTCAGGCTGGACATCATTTCATTCTGTTATGACCTGGGCACTGTTACTCACAGTATATAGCAGTTGATACAGCGAACATTTCTGGGGTGTTTCTTCAAAGGTGATGTACTACACAAAGTGAATAGAAGAGCGGTAGCATCTGTCCTACACTGAGCAGAAGAGACAGCAGATGATATAAAAAAGGCAGTGCTAAACCAGCAGAAATGTCCTAAGAGTGGAATCCCTTTGTCTGCTTTGCAGGTCCAACGCATTCAAGAAAGGGGATGATGGAGCAGCAAGATGCTGAAGTGAAGGAAACCATGAGACAAAAATTAACTTCCTAGGGAAGCCATACCTGTCTCGGGATCACACACTTTCCCTTGGGACATGTGCAGGCAGCCAGGTTTGTACTTTTGGAGTGGACAGAAGCCTGTGCGTCTGCCAGGGTGGAGGAGCACGGTTTCTATCCTGTGTGGTGGCAGTCGTGGTGTAATCAATGAAAACATCCCCAAAGGTAGTTTCTAGTGCTGTCCATCATTGTCCCAAAGATAGCCACAGCATGGACCTGCACTTGGCCTTCATGCCTCTCTAAAGGCACTTACCTTTCCCCTTAAATAGACAAGTGTACAATGCAAACTAATGCCTCCTCTAGCCTTAAACTGTAACATATCACCATGATGTTCAGAGGCATTGAACCAAAAGATCCTTCTGCAAGATCTCGTCAAGAACAAGTTGAAATATGGAGTCAGCCACCAGAGATTCACAATAATTGTCTGATGCAAGGAAAAGGAAAATAAAAACAGCCCCTGCTGAACAGCTCGCCCCTCTGGTTTTGTCTTTTCTTCAACATCTTTCTGGTTTGGTATATGTCCCCACAGCTATGCTGCCCCTGAGCCCTTCTTAAAGCAAAAGGGAATAACTGTTGGCCAGCTTATCTGCCTGTCCCACTATCTAGACCACATTCAGTTTCTTTTTATAAGTATCAGGACATTAAAAAAGAAGAAGGTAGCTATGTCATATGAGTTAAGTGAACAGTCACATGCAAAAAAATACCAAATTCTCAATGCTGAACATGAAAATCTTAGAAGAATCTCGGCCTTGACACGATTGTTGAAACTATTAATCAGACTGCTAAGCTTAGCCAGCACACTTGCAGATGAACAATTCAAAATATAGGGGGAAAATATCCAGTGAACAAATTAATGACAATTAACAGATTGTTCAGCATAGGTCATTTTATCTTCAGTGATCTGAAAGCAAAAGAGAGCATCAGCTGTCTGATGAGACCAGCGTCCAGTCACTCAGGATGAGGGAATGTCTGTTTTCAGAAAAGCCCATCTTCACACAACTGTCTTTGAGGTTATTGGAAAGCCGAAAATTTTTCTCACATCTTTCAGGTTAATGGCAATCGATCATTCACAGCCATTTTCCTGCATAGAAGCCTACTAATTATGTCCCCATAATAACCGTTTGTGTTGGCATTATGCTCCAGCACACCAGCCTGATCAGATTACTTGCTTGCAAACAAATTTCTTCACCATTACCCTGGAGAATGTCACAAGCTTATAACAACTACACAAGCAAGGCTGAGTGAGCAGAGCAGCTGGCTGGAATATAAGAGAACTGTGAGGTTTTGTCCCACATATATTCTTTATAAATTCTTTACCTATAGCTTGATAACTTTTTGTGCCCTGTCCTCTCTTCCTTAGACTGAGGGGTCAGAGATAATACCCAGACAGCTCTCACAAAAGAGACAGATTGCAAACTACAATACTTCTACAATGGATGTGTGATACCAAGCAAAACAAGTACTTCTACATGTGACTGAGGCTTTTTAGGTGGTCACATAACTCAAAGACTCCAACAACAGATTATGTCATTTGATGACTGTCTGGGCTGTCTCTTTTTGAAGAATGATGAGAATGGCATGGTGGAAGGGAGAGGCATATGGAAAGGAGAATAATAAGAAAGAAAGGAATTGAATGGAAGAGTCCTCTGTTTTCAGTCTACTGGATGTGGACAGAAGAGAGAAAATTTCCTCTCTCCTCTCCCCATCCTCTTCTCACTGCATCCTGTCAAGTCTGTTTACCAGAGTGCTGCTTTCCATAAAATAATAAATATTTGATTTGTTTTCAGGAAAATATTGCTCCCTTCAGTTAGATGTTTAATTACAGAATTGATTATTAAAAAAAAAAAAAAAAGTAAATGTATAGCAATATTGGCAAAATCTATTCTTTGAAGAAACACCAAGAAAATAATTATTTTGATTTTCAAATTATTTGTCCAGTTAAGCTCTTCAATCCTCACTGTGTGGCAGATAACATAATCATCTGTGTATAAATAACAGTAAGAACAACTGCATGACATGATCTGCTCTGTGGAGAACATGAAGTATCTTTGCAGATTTTTTTTTCTTTTCCCCTTGAGGGGCTGTAGGTACTAATTGCAGCAAGCAGTAAAAGAAAAAAAATTGTATTAAATACAGGTATTGTATCAAATCCCAGCTATTCATGAGCTAAGCTAGCTATGAAGGTCTGGTCCTGCACCCTTCAGTATGTAGGACTACAGGACTGAGCCTAAAGCTGGGATGATATATACATTATTTCCTACAGGAATGCAAACAGCTATGTCATTATTTTGTAAATTTGCTTGGAGAGAGAATGCTTATCTAAGCAAAGACCAGCTCTCATTTTCCTTGCTGTGCAATTCACATCGGAGTTCAAGGAACAGTGGGAGAGCAGACAACATGCAGGCCTTCTCCCCACTGGGACGTACCCAGCATTTTAAAGCAAAGGCAGTGATGTTTCTACTTTCCAGCTATGCAATTCTCCCCAAAAAAAGGATCAACAGCCAGGTTAAGCATCAACAGCAGCACTGAAAGGTAGCTGGAAAGACACCTTGATTACTACTGTAGAAAATAAGTGCATCTGGTTTCTTTGTGAGATGCTGCCTCATTTTAGCACCTCTCTCCCTGCTTACATGCATCTCTTCCAAACACCCATCAAGCCCCAGCTTGCCAAGCCCTGGTATCAGAGGAAACGTGCTGCCAGCTGTCAAGGACCGGATTAGGCTCCTTCTGAGGCTGCACTTTAAGCACCCATAGGGGATCACTGTAGAGCAGCAAGAGGTCTGGCACTCAGGATACATATTAATCCTTTCAGATCATGGCAGGGAAGCTCAGGCTGACCAAGAGATAACAGTCTTTAAAATCCCTGGGCCTGTACACACTAGCTGAGACCATGTGCTCTTTTAGTGTTCAGGATGCAGTGAAATCAGAATGGGATGTTCACAGCCTGAGTGCCCCTACACACACACCCCCATGGCCGATTGTTGTAGCAGAGTAGAGTGGGTTAAATGAGGATAGAGGAGAGAGTTGGCATGACGACTGCAGAAGTCTTCTATGTGGCCTGTGCAATAACTAATCATTACACAGTAAAGGGTAATAATTACTTCTTAATACTGCAGTGCAGGAACTGGCTTCATGGCAGAGCACAGTAGGCTGAAGAGATGGGGTGCTTGCCAGTGCAAGAAAAAGAAATAAATTGGTGTGAACCCCATCAAAAAGGTCTTAATAGACCTTCAAAATAAGTAAATTAATCTTCTTTATTTAGTTATTATCTCGTCTTTATGTGCTTAGCTGCAAAAAATTTCTTCCTTCCTGGCTGTTGTGTTTTCAGTTTTCTTCCTTCATTTATGAAGCAAGAATGTGCAACAAATGAAATCTTGGTATGGAGTTCTTCTTGTGAAATAAATCTATAACAAAAAACCCCACACACCCAGAAAACCCCAAACAAAAATGAATAAGAGAACACTCTGTGTTTTAATCCTTGTTCTTATTGCTGTGTTGCATTAGCAACACTGGCAGAGGGTTAGGAAACAAGCTCAGTCACAGCCTCCTCATGCCTTGAAGTAAAGGGCTGAAGACCTCCTTCTTTGCTCTGTCCACCCTACCTGGAATACAAGTTAAAGTGAGAGTTTTTCACTGCTAAGACTTTCAATCAGGAGTCTCTGCTCCTTCCAGTTGAGTTCAACTCAACATAGCACCTAAAATGTACCAAAAAATGAAATGCAGAGGATGCATTTCTCCTTTGCTGTTGTGCTGTAGGTATTTGTTGTGCTGTAGGTATTTCTTGTGCTATCACCCTCAGCACATAATCAGCTGTCATCCTCAACACATCCTCAGCTGGTCTTGTCTGCTGACCTGCAGTGGGGAAACTTGATGGTTCAACTCTTACTTAAACAGTCAGAGAGGGGGAAAGGGAGTGAGGCGAAGAGATTTGTTCTTATTCAAGTCACCAGCAGGAAGATTCCCTCTGAGAGAGGAAGTGGCCATCCAGCCTGTGCCCCAGATCACACAAGAAAAGGCAATTCAGACAGCCTCCAGTGGGACTGAGTCTTCAGGAACTGCACCTTTTGTCCAAAGCAGCCAGAGCCAATACCTCTCCTTGAACAGAGTCACATTTGACTTCTAGGGTGCCACTATGTCACCTTGTCACAGCTTCCCATACTAGGAAAATACTACTGTTGTTGGTTTGTTTGGCTAAGGACTTTCTGCAACCTTGCATCCTGCCTTTCCCTCACAGCTCTGTACCCTCCCATCCAGGCTGCTGGGACAATGTTTTCTGAACCCTGAGGCAGTGTTTTCCCCTCACTGTTCCCGCACTGTTATTCTCATGCTGCTAGCCTTATAGCCTTGCACACACACACACCCCACTAGTCTTTCTGTGGTGGGTTCTCATGGGCAGTGATTGCCACTAGTACAAGAATCAGCCTTTTTCCTCCATTTTCGCTAGATTCTGATTATAGCTATAATAAAAGTTTATGCAAGGTATGTAATAAAGTTCATGCGCACACGAGCAACTGGCCATGCAGCCTCTGCCCCGATCAATGTGTGCTTCAATCAACACTAACAGTAAGCAGTGACAGCCAGGTGAAGGTTTGAGCATGTCCTGGTGGAAACTACAGTTACTGTGAAAAGAGTATTAGTGGGGGAACCAGCTGCTGCACAGCACAGAATGACCAGGAGACATCTGGAAACCATACTTGCTTCTCTACCCAGCTGAGTGTCATGAGCAGAGCTTTCCTTTTCTCTTCTGTCTCTTGTCTTTGTTTTATTTTCCATGGCTTATTTTTTCCCCAGCTTATTTTTTCCCCAATTTTTCACAGGTAGAGTCAATGTAGGCCATCAGCTATGGACTCCACTAATAAATCTTCATGCATGTGAACCTGCCTCAACATTGCTTGTACAAACCAGCCATAGTGGGAGGGAATTTCTATTACAACAACATACATAACATATGATGTATTGGTTTACATTGTTTATTTGGTTTACATATGTGTCACCAAATATATTGAGGAAATCACCAAAAGAAAAAAATGAGTTGGGAAAAGTAAAAAAAAAAATTATCTGGAGGTAGATCATGGGAACTGATAACTTACAGATGAAAGGCAGTGCTAAACAGCTGGGAACAGTGTCTTCCCTTTTGGCTGACAAAGCAAGGATATATGTCTCCAAAAGTATCTTCCTTTCCTTATCTTTTCAGAATAACTTGGAGAATGCCATTGAAATATTTGTCAAGAGAAAAAACTCCAACTCACTGGGTTCTGCCATAATGTTATAGGATCTACTTGCAAAGTTGCCCACTGGTCTCTAAAACCCACAAACCAGAAAAAAATGCACTCCTAATTTGTGTGGTATGGGCTTGGCTCTACTTAGTCTTCAGTATTTTGCAATCATCTGTATATGTATAAAATAGCTTTGTAGGGTAGCCCAAGCAGAGCTGCAGCTTTTTACAGCTTTGTGGGTAGCAAAGAAAGAAATTAGGTTTCAGCTAGAAGGAAGCCCACATTTTCCTTGAGATTTATTTTGCTTTGCTTTTAAAGATTTTGGCTTAGAGTTAAAAATATTGTACCTAAACTTGAATTTCTAAAGCCATAGTCAAAAACACACACTAACAGCTTGATTTTTAAGCAAGCAAAGCATCCAGAAATAATTTTTACAGTTATTCAGCAGAAAATGTGGGGGCTTCAGCTATCATGAGCTTGAAAATGTAATTTTAACACTAGTGTTGTGTGGGTTTCTTAATAAACAGAAAGCTTGGCTTCTGCTCATTTCAAAGCTTTTCAATTCACCTTTAAGTTCATGCCTTTAAATTTGTATGTTGTTGCAGTACAGAGCAATCCTGCATAGGTGAAAGAATGATGTTGTGATTCCCACGGGACCATGGTCATAACAGGAAAACTGACCTAGAAAGCTTTTCAATGAACACATGTCCCACCACTTACAGACATAAAAGACATCAACAGAACAGACATCATCTTCAGGGAGTCTCTCTTTCATCATAAGTTCAGCTTTAGCTTTCTATTCTGTAGAGGTTTGGTGTTTTTTTTTTTTTTCTTTCCTAGGACTCACTACTTATAAAGCTATTGTCTAAATCCTGATACAGCACATGAAATGATCCAGAGCTTTGAGAAGGCTGTGATTTTGGAGCTTTCAAGTGAAAAGCAATAAAAAGGAATTATCTCTCTTTTGGCATTTGGGAGGAGCAGGTCTGCTCTAATGAGGTAAGAAATTGTATATATGCAACTCCTGAGGGAGGCTTTCTGCTGTTAGATTTACAGGGATACAAAGGTCTCTCAATGCCTGTCACAACCTTCCTCACTTTTGGTGTGTATAGGCTGTTTACTTATTGGAAGTAGAAGACTGAATGAAAAGAGAGACTAAAGTCAGAGCTGTGACCACATTTTCCGTTTCTCAACTCACTGTTACCCTGTAAAGGGAACACCTATAAAGGGAACACAAAAGCGTTAAGCTGAAAGAGAAGTGTGTCTGCAAGGAGGTTATCTCAGGCTGTTATACTGGAGTTACAATGGGGCAGGAAAGCACACTCTGTGTCTGGCATTGAGATCTGACTGGGAACCATGCGTATATTAAAATTCTCCAACTGTTACAATGAACAAATAAAACAAAGAATCTTTGAATTTATTTGTAGGAGGTCTTTCTTGGAAGTCGGGAGTTAATTAACAGCTTTCCAGAGTTTCTTGTGATTGTTTTGATAAGCACCTAACCAAGAAGGACAACAAATTTCTGGTGAGCAGCAAAAGTAAAACAGGTTGAGCATTGTCCAAAGAAAACGGCTATGCTGATGACTCCAAGTGAGGCTCTGAATACAAGGGCAACTCTCCCTAAGCCAGCTCACCCACTGTCCTCTCTCAAAAGCAGCTGGTAGCAATGAACAAGCAAAGGGGATGGGCATACAGCGATACCACCCCAGCATACTTATGTTGAAACAGTTGTGTGGGGAGCTCCCCGTGACTTTATTTGCATCACAAAGCTTTTGGTAGTGTTTTTCTTGCAGTATTCCGTCTAGTTTTATAATTTTTTACTCATTTATACCTTTGGAATCAGCAAAACATCATAGGCCACTAGGTGCCATAGCTCAACCATGCAGTGATTTTTTAAATTTGTGACTGTTAACATCCACCTGAGAGCTCTGGGTCTGATGTTGTGAAAAAAACCTGAAATAGTCCCTTTCCACCTTCTCCGTCTCTTCAAGGCTGCTTAGACCTATGTTCCTCATATGTCATATCATTTCTAGGATAAGGTGTCCTAGTCTATTGAACTGTCTCTGAAAGGCAGGTAATTCTCACCATCTTTGTCACCTTCCTGTGTACCTTTCCCAGTTCCTCTGTATCCTTGCAGCACTAGCATGGGCAGAACTGTTCTCAGGGTTTAAGGAGTTTTATCATGGACTGCTCCAGATGCTGCTGAGGTATCCCATGTATAGCTGCCTGTATGAGCAACACTGAGGGGTGAATGGAAAGGCTCTTACTCTCTAAAGAAAAGAAAGATCAGGTCGATGTCATAAACTAATTTTCACATGGAGTAAAAAGTAACTGCATATTTGAAAGATAACTCTATCGTTCGTTTCTTTCTACGGATGCCCAAATTTAGGTAAGGTTCCTCTGTGCAGGCAGTTACAGAAGTGCTGCCAAACACTTTAAAATCTAAAGAGGAAGGGCAGACAAAGCATGTGAGAATGCAAATGCTATTTTATACAATTTCCATGTTAGAAGCTGAAGTACAGCTTTTAACTGCTGAGCTTGTCTGAGGCCATATCTGTAATCTGTGATGAAACTAGGAATTCAGCCCTTGTCACTATTTTCTGAAAGAAGTAACAAGAAAATTGCTCCTCATCTTTTTAGTTATGTGTCATTTCCACACCCTTCTTTGATTTTTAAGAGGCATTAAAAATAATAATGTGGAATATTAATTGTCAGATTTGTCATTCGAAAGAATGGCAATACTTGAGTTATCTGGGGTTTTTTAAATGAGATATTTTGCATTCCCCTGTGCTTCAAAGCAGGAGATATACCATCTCACTCTTCGCAAAAAAAAAGGGAGAGAGTTACAAGCTTTCTTCAGACAAAACAAATGGTTTTCTTCATCTTCTTTCTTTTTCCTTCCTTGTTTCTTTCCAATTGTATACTTCTGGGGTTTTTTTCCCTTTACTGAATCATATTGCAAAATGATTAATAACAGTGGGATATTCCTCACAGGGAACTGCTTCTGATGTCAAAACCTTACAGTAAAGATCCCTACATTTACTCCCAGTGGATAAGATTGTGAAAATGACTTGCAGACATCAAACAGACATTTTTAATGAGAATTTAACAGTGAGCTCTTAATGTACTTTTTCCTTCTAGTGGCAGTGAAGTGTGCTGGCTATCACACATGTCAAAAGCAGAAGGGTAACTTGTATTGCATTACCTTTCTTGTCTGCTTTTCTTTTTCAAGTCTTCTATGTTCAGCTAAAGTAAGAAACTTTAAAACCAAGATGCCCTGTTTATATCGTCTCTGATAGGGCTCAAGGTTAAACCTGAGAAGGCATGACATTGCCAGGTTAAATATAGCACCTTGTTTGGTGATAGCCTCTCTTTTCATGTCACTCATGTTCTGATAGCTTTCATCAGCTGAGAATACACTGCTAGAAAAGTGAAATTAGTGTGGGTGAAAGATGCCAGTAATGGATCAGGATATCAGTTTGCAGCTTAGCCTAAGCATGGAAAAGCAACAGCAGAGAAGACATCTCCCTGGCCAGTTCCCTTCCTCTGAAAAGCAGTCTTCCCCCAACATCCATGTTGAGCAACAGTTCTAAAGTTCTAAACAGTTCAGTGAGGAGCAAATCGTCCATATGTTTGTTCCCTACCAAGCCTCTCCCTACAGTTTCCACCACTAGCCCTCATCTGCCTTCATTCTCCACATATATCTATATATATCTATATATCTATATATATATATTCATTTACTGGCGTGCAATATGACGTATAAAAGGGAGTAAACTGCATTTCCCACCATGGCAGAATGCTGCTGGACACATAGGAAAGTGAGTCTCAGAGACAACCTTTTTTCATACATCATCTGGCCTTAGTATCGATTGAAGTGCGAAGCACTACACTTTATCTACCACAGTAATGATAACGCAAGTCCTCAAAGACCCTAGGTAATGGAGGAGAAAAGTGTACCCTCTCTGTCCACACACGGACATTGCTTCACCTGTGTACCCTGCTCTCAGAGTTCACTAACTCTGTTTTACATGAGAAAATAGTGTTGGGACAGAGGGGAGCAAGAGGATCAGCAAGTCCTTATAATTTTTGTGAACAGCTCTGATGCAGTATATGATCAGAGCAAGATCATGGCATAATAAACCCTACTTTGGCAATTTTACCCTACTTAACTAAGAAGAAAACACACAGAACTGAGTAAAGCCTCAGACCTAGATCCAGTTGTTAAACATTGCCTTCAGTTTATTTTTCTCTTCTTTCATTTTTTCAGGTAAGACCAGATTATGAGAACTACTTTCTTCCATGTAAAACTGACCTTGTTAGCCTTTTCTTTTTTTTTTTTTTTTTTCTTTTTCTCCTCACCAAGATCTGGAGCAGTAGCTTCAGTACTTTTATGTTTGAGGGATGCTGAACATTTTAGCTTCCCCTCTGTTCTGAACAGAAACTTTCCTGATAATCAGCTCCTAAAGGCTCAATTTTGCAACACCCCAGTACAAAGAAAGCCCCTGTGGATGGAGTCAGTCTGCTCCTGTTTTCAGGTGGCAGCACCACAGCTGAACCTCAATACCTGACAAACTATGGTGAGTGAATCCGCACAATATTGTCATTAGACCAGGAAGAGTTACTCTCCCCACCTCAGGATACTGAGCCAAAGCCTACCCAAAGGTAACAGTATGTCTCTGACCACAGCAGGCTTTGTGTCAGGCCATAGAAATATGTCAAAGGTCAGGCAAAAGGTTGGTGGCATGGTCAGGATTTGTGTTCTTCTTAGTCTCTGTTCAGTGTGCAAAGCACAAAAATATCCTTCTTTAATTAAATCCTGAGGCTTGCACAAAGCATTAGCACGCTTAGTTCAGGAAATGTCTGGGATTATATGAAGAGAGATCAAAGAGGGATCTAAGTCTAATAAAATGGTAATCATTGGTGACTTCACCAAACTGTACCTTGGTAGGTCAACTGGTACAAACAGTTTAAAAAACCTCAATTTCTAGGTAATTTCTAGAATAACTGGAGAACAGTATGTATCCTTAACTTAGTCTAAGTAGTTAACAAATGATACAGTCAAGCCACTTTATAGTAATGATCTTATTACTACATTAAGAGCATGAGATTAAAACTCATAATAATTAGTGGAGTGCTTAAAAAGTACCGGAGGTAGAAAGAAAATAGGGGGAAAAATGAAAAGGAAAGAATGAAGAAAATCAAAGTAAAATCCATAGATTCAAAACAACAGGTATATTAACAGACAGTTTCTGATTCAGTGAAGTCAAGCAGAAAGCAAACTGAAAGGCAAGATAGGAAAAAAAAAAGGTATTGTGAAATGTTAAGGTCCAAGAGGTTGTTTGAGCCAAGCAACCAGCTTTCAGGCAATGACACTTCAGCTCTGGTGAAGCCCCTGGCTAAGAGATTGATATTATAATAAAACACAAACAAAATGTCAGCCGTAAATGAAGAGGGCCAGGGATGCGTTAACTGACAAGAACTTGGCAGGGGGAGGCAGAGGGGGGAATGGCAGGACATTTCTCAAAGGTCTTAAATTCACACAGTTTAGGAGGGAACCAATGGGATCTGTTACACATCCAGGGGATAACAGGAATATTTAATGAGCATAGGGACTTTGCAGATGTTCTGAATGATTCATTTGGGGAAATCTTCCCCACAATTGATTCTGTGCCAATGTCCATGCTAGACCTATTTTTTTTTTCAAGACAAGAAAAGACATGAGCTGTCAGAATGTGAAATGCTGAAAGGGGAAACACTGGAACAAACTGATAAACCAAATAGCAGCATGTCACAAGGACCTCATGGTTATATATTCAAGGGTTTGGAAAGCATTTGAAAATGAAGTGGTTGTGCTGATAACAAAATAGGCAAGCTGTCGCTGAACTCAGATATGCTACAGAAGGACTGGAGGAGAGCAGCTAGCATACCTATCTTTAGGACATGCACTGGATTGATCTATACTGTAAAGTCTTGTTTCACTTACAGCTAAATTGATTGAAAATAACAAAAGTTAGAATTACATACAGGAGAGAAAAAAAAAAAGTTTATTTCAAAGATATGTTGTGTCTTCTACATATTCTTTGAAGCATCAAGCTAATAGACCAAGAAAAACAATGTGATAAGTGTACATATATAGATATTTATTTATCTTCTTAAATTCTTTGACGAATTTCCTTTGAAGCATTTAAGTCATTGTAGAATAAGTAGCTTATTGTTACAAGTTGGAAGATGTTTGAGAAAAAGCAGGAACTACACTTGAATGATCATTTTCCACTGTAAAAGAGTAGCAGTTGTATTGTCCAAGATTCTATACTACATATAACTTCTCTACTGAAATTTTTTCTGTTAGAAAAGGGAATAAGGATCAAAGTATTTCAGAGAATGCTAATTAAGTTGGTTGAACCTAGCATTTGGATCACAAATGAAAATAAGTGTCAGCCGATGAAGGACAATCGCAGATGGAGTGAAATACTTAGAAATCTTCCTGGATTGTAAACCAGCTGTGACCACTCAAGGAAGGATATTGGGCATCACTGTGGACAACCCAGTTGTAAATTCTGCTCAGTTACAGCAGCAGTCCAACCCACCCCCCCCCAAAAAAAAAAAAAAAAAAAAAAAATCATTAGTGCATAGGAGTAAAATGTGTTAAAACATAACCAGTTTTATTGTATAAGCCAATAGTCCTCATCTGGAGAACACTGTCCACACTGGTCAATCCATCACCAAAAAAAGGAGGTAGAAGAATTAGTAGTTTTTAAGACATGTAAAGTGACTGGGAACCCTGGGGACTGTCTAACTGAGGGAAGAAAAGAACAAGAGGATTCATGGTTGAATAAATGAATGTCACCTATACAATGAACTGGGTGCTCCCATTGGCCTTTTCATGTCATATAACAGAGACGTAGCAATAACATTGAGAGACAACCAATTTAAATAGATTAAAGGTTGCTTGGAGTGTGGTTTTCCCAGGAAAATATGTAATTAACCTGCTGAACTCACTGCTACATGCTATCACTAAGGTAGTGAATTTATTGGGATGCAAAACCAGATTAACTGTTTATCTGGCCAGCAAGTATGTCTGAAGTTTGTCTAGAAATGCTAGAAGTTTCCATTTGGTGAGGAAGGCAGGTATCTATTTTCATTTGGAAATGGTCTCTGGGCAGCAAGCAAACACAAGCTGGTGCGTATTAAAACATTTTACTTGAGGGCAGTGCATGTATCTAGGGCAGCATTCCCTCCACCTGCCTGATCCAATGCATGTGGTAAGTGGACAAGACAAAACACCTGCCTGATCCAATGTTGCAATTATTATGTTCTAATGTTCTTTATCTAGATGACTGATGCCTTTTTGAATAGGAAAATAATGAGTAATGATAACAAATAACACAATTTCCGTTAATTATTCACGCTAACGTTCATGAAACTTTTCAGATGTATGAATGTTTTAATGAATAAATCATTGGTCACAAGCTTGCACTAAAGGAACTCAGAAATCATAGCGGAAAGAGCTTGTTGCCATTATTCATGAACAAATTTGTGAATCATTTTCAATATATGATCACTCTGCCTTCTAATTGACTAAATGTGAGATTGATGAGTTTAAAATAGATACCAGTAATTCATTGCAAAGCTGAGAGACAATTTCTCAGGAATCTATGAAAATGCTATGGGCTGTACCAGAAACATTGTTTCCCATGGGCAGATTTTGATAATTTTTATTTCTCACATGCTGGAATGGATTATAAAAATGAAGGGTCTGATCCTCAGAGTTTGCAGATCATCCTGTCTCCACCAAAATCAGAAGAGCTTTACATACTTGGACTACCTGAAAATCCTGTCCAGAGAAATTACTAAGCAAGAGAATTCTTTTGAATAACTAGGTTTTTTTCATCTTCTTGGTTTCCAACACTAATTTTCACAATGATTCAGAAGAAAGTTCTATGAAGATATTTTTTGTCTTGTTCCACCTCTTTCTCAAAAAAAAAAAAAAAAAAAAGTACAAAAATCTAAAAAAACCCACACCTGCCCACAGAGCTTTTCTAAAAGCTTGAGGAAAACCCTGGGAGATGTTGGTTTACAGAATTTCTCACCTATTTGTGTTGCAGCCTCTCAGAGAGATCTTTATTGTCATCACTGTCAGAGGTGCCCCATACTATTCCCAATGCCCATTATCACATTGCATTTCCCTTTTGGCAGAGGCTGACAAAACAGAGATGTTCGGTGAACAGTTGTCAAAACACTGGCATATTCTAATTACAACAGTTACTATGTTTCTGTGAAAGTCAAATTCTGAGCTCAATTGCACTAGCATAAACCAGAAGTAATTAAAGTCAGTGGAATCACCCCTGATTTGAAAGAATGTAATTAAGATCAGAATCTAGCCTATGAAGTCAAAAGAGATACTGGAAAAACAAGAATCGGAGGATCATCTCATCTAAAGGAAAACATGCAGAAGGCTCTCAGCAAAACAGCTGGCCCTAAATGATAGTCTGTTTCATTTTATCCTTACCATATTCTTAAAAACAAATACATGATACATATGGACTACTGAAATCCCATTGCATGTCTTAGTCTCATTGGCAAGCTTTCTTTAGGAAGCGCTTGATGGAAATGAGATAACGCTCACTTTTCCCCTGTCCTATCCTCATGGGACTTAAAATCATGTTATAATGAGAGATGTCTCTTTGGAACACCTGCTGATACGTATCTCTCTCTACAGGGAATAGGCAGTGTCAGATATAGGTAAGGATACAGCTTTAAAGGTAGGAGGGATGGTCCAAAATGACAGGCAGCTCCACAGCCTAAAGCATTTTTACATAGAAACAAGCTCAGGGCCCATGGGAAAGGAATGCATCCATTTAAAAAAACTCCAGGTGTGGCCTCATCTTTTCATTCTGCCCACTTGTATCAAGGAGATGTAGGAGGGCAGTGGGATAAGTCAGCAAGAAATCCCTACTCAGTTTGGTATGGAGGGCTAGGGAATGCAATCTGCTAGGCACAGGCAGTTAGTGCTCAGCTGGTGGGATGAGAACAAGCAAGTGGGTAACTCTGTGTCTTTGGGGCAGCACTGACCCAGGAAAAGCTGTGGAGACCCTGGCAAAATTGAAAGTTGTCTTTGCCAAAATATAGGAACTGAAAAAGATGGGTAGGGTGGTGTGTGAGGAGTGTGCTAATTGTCTCATCTAGTTACAGCAGTTCTCATTGCTTGGCCTTTTGTGGAGCCTGGTTCTTAGAGACAGGAATCCGGACTCAGATTTAACAGGACTTGAGATGCTACCATACAATTTAAGCTTTTTAAGATTTAAGGCTACAAGCACTTGTGAAAAAGTTATTCCTGTCATTCATACGAGCTGGATTTAAGCCCCTTCAGCTTTCCTTAGCCTGATTACTGTTGTCCACACACCCAAAGCACCCATAGAAGGTCAGGGCAGCATTTTCACATGTGAGTAATCCTCTTCTGTGCCTTCAAATCTCTGAGAATTAGCTGCAAGTTACTGCAAGCTGAGAAGCTCAAAGCCAGAGACATCCAAAATTTGTGAATAAATGGGAAGACACAGACTGGGCTTCCCAGCTCTAATTTCTTCCTACCTATTCTTCCATGGTTTAACCCACCCCACAGGACCTACAGTGTTAACCTCTGGGTGACCAAACCCCATCTGTTGAACCCCACCTGCCTTTTTTTGCAAATTGGGATTTAGAAGAGAGAACAGCTGGTTGGAAACAGACGCTGGGAGCAATATCCTTATCTCATACCACTTGTTTCTCTCCCTTGCCTGTAATTCACTATCAAATCTCGCATCCTCTGTGTCCGGACACTCTCTCTCGTCTGCCTCTGGCACTAGAGGGCGCGGGGATCTGGGCTTTGGACTGGAAATCCAACTCTCCGCAGATCCCTAATTTCCCTTAAATTGAACTCAACTTTCAAAGAGGTCTTGATTTCACAGAAAGGGAATCTGCTTCATTATTACTGGTTTGTCTGTGCTCCCCATGCTGCATTGCTATGGAAACAGGACTAGAAAATAAGTCTTTTGCATGTAGGTCATGATATTAGTGGAGAAGAGAAAGTCTGGATGAGCGGGTGAGTGGGTTACAAGGAGTGAAGTGAGGCAGAGTAACCGCCTGGGACTGTAGCAACAACAGTGGGAAATTTCATAGTAGATGTCCTCAAAAGACTATTGAATCAGACACCCAATGGACTAAAATGTCCAAGAACTTAGACTGAGAGTCATGAAATGCACACAGGGAGTCAGCCCCGAGGTGGCAACCAAAATGACAGTGGGGCAGGGCACCCAATACACAGGAAAAAAAAAAAAAATCTTTTGTTCACAGATGCTATTTTTCACTGATTACCTCTTTTTCCCCCTTTCTGTGTCTTGGTCTCCCTCCTGGGCGATGGCACAGCACTGCACGGCTGCTGCCCCTTCCACCTCTTCAGGACACTCCTGATCACACATGGTCCAGATCTCCCCAAGCTCTGCCCAGATGCAGAGTTACAACCTTTTGGGTGGAGGATATTACTCAAAACCTTGGTTTTGGATAGGAGAAGAGCATGATCTCTCTTTTTTATTATTTGGACATATTATTATATGTCCAAAGCAATGTGGGGACATCCTGGACCCCCCTCCCAATGTACTGAACCCCTTTTCCAAGTGGACTGCAATGCAGAAATCATGGAGCGCTGCAGACAGGAGCAGAGAGGGCAGCTCAGTGGGGCACATGCTGGCCAAGTCAGCAAGCCCACTGCACTTCTTGCTTTCCTGATGCAAAAGCAAACGGCTGCTTTTGCAGTCCAGGGGTGCTGCAGAGGGGAAGTTAGACCAAAGTTATAATCAAAAAGAGCCTAAAGGAGAGAGGGAGTATACTTGTGTAGCTTAACACAGTTTATAGATGAGTCACCAAGAGCAGCTGGTGTCATAAACCATATGATCAAGGCTGGTGTGTATTTAGACAGGGGCCGCGATTGGAGACGATGCAATACCATAAAAGCAGACAGCATGCATGCTTCTGATCTCCCATACTTACCTTCCTCATTGTCAGTCTTATTTTTGTTTGGATTTTTTTCCCCCCCCTGAAATTGTAAGAGCAGGCTGTCAAACAGAGGTTGGCCCTTCTCCTTTTTTTCCCCTTTCTGTTTTTTTTTTTTTCTGCAAAGGGAAGATCTTCCTTAAGCGATAGGGACAAGGCAATGTGTGCAAACACACTGGTTGACACATAGAAATGGGGAAATACATATTCTGGGTAGATTTACAATAAGATTTACTCCCTCCCCAGTGTCCTTTTCCAGTAAAAAAAAAAAAAAAAAAAAAAAAAGCGCCTACCTTTCCTTGCCCTAAAGGGACTTTAGCATGTGAAAATATTAGAAAAAACCAGTCTTGTGGGGGGAGGCGTCCCTTGTCCTTTCCCCAGCGAAGGGGTAAAGGCTCACCCCTAGGCCCGTGGGAGTGAGTTACAAGCCCTGGCAGCCTCCTCTCGGGGCTGGCGGCGGGCCGCGCTGTGGGGGCAAAGCCGCCCTCCGGGAGCCCCTCGCCGGCTGGGGCAGGCCCTGCGGCCCGGCTGCCTTGCGGAGGAACGAGTGGAGGGGAGAAGCCGGCTTTGCCGCTTCCAGCCTGTCTGCTCCCCCGGCGGGCCATCACCCCGGCGCTTGGGCAGCCGCGGGATCGCCGGCGAGGACGGTGGGGGGTGCAGACCGCTGGGACGGCGCGAAGCGAAGCGTGCCCTAGCAGGAGGGGTGCCCGGGATCGACTTTTGCCCGAGAAGCAGCGTCCCGGAAAGCACTTTGCCCCTCCGGAGCCTCCGAAATGGCTGGACTCGGGGGAGGGGGGGGCAGAGCTGTTTCTGGGAGGCAGTTTTTCTCCCACAGCTTGATCTAAGCTTCCCCTCCAGGCGTCAGCTCGCTCCTTCTGGCCACAAGCACCCCGTGGCGGCGGCAGGAGCGGAAGGAGAAGGATCCTGGAGGCACGGCCGGGACCGGCTCAGCCCTGCCGGGGCTCCGTCGGGCCGGGGCAGCGGGGCGAGCCGGACCCGGGCCTGGAGCATCGTCCCCCTCAGCACCCGGTCCCGTGGCCGCACCGGGGACAGGACCGCAGGGTCATGGAGCCAGGGAAACGGGGTCGGAAATGGTCCGGGGAAGCCCCATCCCTTCCCCGCCTCCGGCGGCGCCCCGCGGCCGCGCTCCCCCACCCCGAGGCAGGACCTGGGATCTGAGGCAGCGGGGACGGGCACTGACCCCGGGCAGGCGCACGCTCCCCAGGAGGGATGCTGGGGGACAAGGGATCGCACTGACACAGCGGAAGCCTCCTCCCCTTACACCCCGCATCCCTGCATGGTCCCGGCAGGGCAGGGAGACCCCCCGCCCCGTCTCTGCCCTCCCGCCCGCCAGCCCCGCGGGCAGGCTCCGCTCCCCGGGGACGGCACCGCTCCCGGCTCCCGGTGACATTTTGCAGGAGTCGTCAACAAACATGTCACAGCGGGATTTGGGAAGGGTAGTCCGGGAAATGTCCCTGTGTCGGAATGAAGTATTTATATAAAGACCCGTGGACAGAGCTTGGAAAATGCGAGGATTTCTCTAAACCAGACTACTGCGTCTCGCCTTCCCTGCTATACCATGCAGACTCGATTCTGGGATTAATATCGTAACTGTAACTCAGCAGGGGAAGGCTCTGTGCTGGAGGCAATCGCTTTGCCTTCTGTCCTCTAGCTGTCTTTCCCCCAGTGACCCGCACCGCTATGGACCCTTTCAGCAAAAGTTTCCCTATGTTTTGTTCTGCTCCTGCTACCAGGAAGCAAAACGTAAGCTCGTTTCTTGGACATTATTTTCTTGGCGGGAGATTTCCTATGACAGCAGCGGATGAAATCCTAGGTGCGGCGAAGAAGGGGCGGAGGGTGGAGGACGAGAAAGAAAAGGGGAGGGAAAAAAAAAAAAAAAGACAAAAAAATGGAAGAGAGGAAAAAAGATATTTAAAAAAAAAACCCAAAACAAAACAACCAACCACACAAAACCCAGAGAGTGTAAATGTCAATAAAAAGCTTTCCTACCTGTGATCCAGTTACCAGAAGTTGCATCCCATCCCGTTGCGAGCGGCAGCTGCGGAGTGGCCCCTGCGCGGGCGGCAGCGGCATGCGGGCGGCGCGCAGTCAGAGCCCGGCGGCAGCCGCTTTATCTTTCTCTTCCATATCTTCCAAGAGGAGGGAGGGGGGTTGGGGTGGGGGAAAAACAGATTACTTGGTACCGTGGTAATGGGGGGAAAGAATTACAGTTTGGAAGCTTTAAACGAGAGGTGGCATTGTCCGGGCTGATGGAGTTTTTGTCTCTCCCCCGCTCGCTCTCTCCCTCCCACTCGCCCAGGCACACACATATACACGCACCCCCGCCGTGGCTCTGGCCCTTGGGAGCCTCTGCCTCAGTTCAGCCAAGTTGATCTTAAGAAAAAAATAAATAAAATGTTTAGAGCAATAGTGCTATCAAACCTGGCTTAACGGGTTTAGGCAGAACTGGAGAAATTAAAAATAGCAGAAGCTGGGACCGGCAAGTGAGCTGGTAATAATTCATACTTCCCCCGGCGCTTCTGAGGAAATGAGGGCAAGCTGCCACCTTCGTGGGGGTGGTGGGGAGGTAGGGAAGCGGGGCGCCTAGGTGAGCATCTCGGGTGAGTGTCCTTGCCGGGGTGCTGCGGCTGTGGGTCCCTTTGCTGCCCGCCTGCGGGGGTGTGGGGGGGTGTGTGGTGCGTGGGGGTGTGTGAGCGCCAAGTGGGCTCGATTAGCTGCAATGGGCAGGCAATTTCTGCAGAGAACATTTACAATTTTCTTTCAATATGACAGGATTAGTTGCTGTTGAAGGCTCTCCTCCAATAAGATCAGCACTGCTCTCTGATTTGGTGGCTTTGCTGAATAGAAATTAGTGGTTCTTGTTATCTCTCAACACACTCTCTTCCTCATCAGAAGTCTTTATCTATAATTTGCACATCAGAACCGATATTTTTTATTTTTTTTCAGTTACCTCTTTCCCATCTTTCCCCTCAACGTTCTTCTCTTTATTTCTGCTTACTTTTTTTTTTTTTTTTTTTTTTCTCCGCAGTTCCATGATAGCTGTAAGTCTAAAGAGATGAACAGAAGGGAGAAAGAGATCTTGCTTTTAGATTATTGCAGTCATCAGAGTCTCCGTGCACTATGAAAAAAATGTTGTTACACTAAATCCAGTTTTGTTTTTTTAACTGATTACTGTGCTGAAATTTTAATGGAAAGCTGCTTCCCCGGCACAGCGACAAATGAATTAGGGGAAGCAGTTACATTTTGTGAATAAGAGTTAATTCTCCTTGGGTGTAAAGCATTTCCCTTTAATTACTAGTCACTACGCTCGAAGCATTCACTTTGGTTAAGGAACTTGCCAGTTTGATGGAAATCTAGATATAAGCATCTTTAAGTTTGCTTTGTCTTTGTGTCTTGCCTGGACAGGAATTGATTTGTGATCTGGAGTGATGCTTTCCCCTTGGGATAGGGGCTGTCAGGGTGGGAAGCAGGAGAAGGGAACACATCTCATCTATTGACCAAAGAATAATAGAGGGGAAGTGATAAGCGGAGAGGAGAGAGAGGTGCACTTTATGAACCTGAACCAGGTTTCTGGCTGCTGCTTCCCCTGCCCCACGTCTCTTCTTGAAGGGCCGACAAAGCCACACCCCAACTACTCCCCTCCTCTCAACTCCAAAAGCCCCTTCACTTTGCAGAAAGTATTTCTTGGCCTGGCCTTGCCCGAGGCAGAGGAGCTGCTTACAGTACTCTCATACGTTTAGCTGTTTCTTCTGGAAGGATCTTGGAGGTGGATTTACCCCCAAGAGGATGAGGTGCCTTCAAGGTAGCAAGACTGGAAATATTCTTCTCGGCCCTAGGGTGGGTATTTCCCCTGCCATGAGTAGCAGGGTTAATTTGGAGGTGGCGAGCTCTGAATTTTGGAGGTACTCATATTTCAGTGTTATACAAGTCTGTGTTTCTTTACCTGAAAGCACTTACACAGGGTTTAAGGGCCGGATCACTTGTAGCTCTTCAGGAGCATCAAGGCAGTTGGGACCTGACGTCTAGCCCTCTCACAGGAAATTCTGCCTGGACTTCACAACAGAGTTAGGGGACAGCTGTCCGGGCGGCAGAGATGCTATTTGGCAGCGGGGTGTTGGAAGCAAGCCGTGAGCTGGCTGTGGCCCTGTGGGGGAACGCGCTGTGCAGCTACCGGGGCGGTGGACAGCCACCCCCATAGCCTGGGTACCCCGTCATTTGCGAGACGGAGCCCCAGTCCCAGCCCCGGCCACCCCCCGCTCTTCCCACGGGCTGGCTCCGAGACGTCGGCGCTTAACATGTTTTAACATTAATCAAGATGATCAGCAGCCTCAAAAGGGGTAATGCCCACCTCCTTTTCCCTTTATTATTGTTATTCTTTATCCCTTCCAGCGACGTCGCGAGCATTTGACTGTGCGCGCTGATTTTCGAAGATTTAATTTGTTTTCAATAACGGCGAGCACTGTCAGCCCTCCCCAAAGCGAGGAGCAGGGAGGGAGGTGGAGGTCCTGTCCCGGGAGACCCTGGCCAGTCTTCGGGACTGTCCTTTCCTCCCTCCCTCCCTCCGTCGCATGCGCGGGGCAGGAGTGTCGGGCAGGGCCCGCTCCCAGCGGCTCGCTGCTTCCCACGGCTGGAGGGAAGGGGAGGAGGTACCTCTGGGCTGGGGCTCGGCGCGGCTCTACCCAGCTGCAGGGGGCTCCCCAATGCCACGCTGCTCAGCGCCGAGCAGAGCTGGGCGGCTGGAGGGGCATCCTCCGCAGTGTAAACCTCGCCAGAGCCGGCGAGCATCTCCTCTCCTCTTACGCACTACCCCTCTCCCCGCCCGCCCCCCCCCCCCCCCCCCCCCCCCGTGATCTCCCGTGGAAATAAAAGGCCGGTGCCGTGTGACCCCCACCTCCACCTCGCCTTGCCTGCAGCCCGCCCGGGGAGAGCTATCTTTCCCCCGCCCCCGAAACGCGTGTGAGCAGCTCTGCTCTTAATCAATCTCAGCAGATATATCTTGATGGCACCCGGTGACTCCGTGGTAAGCAGCGCGTTTTAAGTTTGACAGAGCATCTGTTATTACCGGCTCCTCTCTTTTAGGGCACTGCGTGCTAGACACACCTTCTGAGGGAAAAAAAATGCTGCTCTTGAGCTTAAAACATCTAAAATGCGTCCCCTTCATCCGGCCCCCAGCTCATGCGAGAGAAGGGAGGGCGGGGGAGCAGTCATTTACAGAGTGCTAAACAGCTGTAGAGAGAAAGCCATCGTAAAACCACAGAACAAAGCGCTCAGCCCTTCGCTCTCAGAGAAAAAAAAAAAAAAAAAAAAAAAGGCGCGCGTGAGGAAGCGAGTATTTGCTAACCGTGATCTTCCCCTCCCGCGGAGGGACCGAGAGACGATCCCGGGGAGGGGAGGCAAAGACAGCAACTTTCAGTGAAGAGATTTCTAAAAGAAATCACATCCGTATCCAGAGATGCCGAGTGATCTCTAGCGAGACTTTGCTGCGGGCCGTGTCCCTTCCTTTAGCTACACGTGTCCCAGATGGCTCCTTCCCCAGGGCGTGGAGCTGCCTCGTTGGGGTGCGCCCCGGCAGGACGAGAGCCCTGTCCCGAGTGTTTTATAGGTTGGGTGGCGAGGGGTGGAGAGGGAGGAGGGGTGTCCCCGGCGGGCACTTCCAAGGTGATCGTTCATGTTTTACTCAGGGGGGTGCCGTCCCCTGTCGCATTAAGCACCCGGGGGCCACAGGAGTATCTGCAGAGATCAGGGGCGAGGGACCGGGAACAAAGTGTCCTGGTCGGGTAATCCCCGAGCTCTTACTCCCCGTCCTCCCCGTGTCCGTCCCTCCGACCCTCCCCCCCCCCCAAAAAAAAAAAAAAAAAAAAATCAGCGCCCCTTCACGCTTGCTTCACCCTCTTGCAACAGAGTTGGGATTAGAGGGGGAGTATGACAAAACGGAAGACCTCAGGCTAAACTTCTGTCATCCCTCGCACTCCCAGAGGCACTTAATGTCTACCCAGAACCAGGACAGACGAGATCTTCCCTGCCGCTACCCCCTTCTATCCCCAGACGGGTAAGGATGGGTAAGGAGAGCAGTTCCGCTCCTTATCGCTTGTTATTTTCGACTTGCCACATTTCCCAGCAGGAGGGAAGAAGGGAGGGTGCGCCCTTAGACGTCAGGATCCCGGACGGGGTCCCGATGGCTCGGCTACCTCTCAGCTCGTTTGCCACGGTTTAGGCGACCGGCTTGCCGGCCAGCAGACGGCTTTCTCGAGGGACTGAGAGAGCAAGCCCAGGAGACGGAGAGCTCTGTAGACCGGAACGCATGATTTCCTTTCCGAGGTCCGGACCCCTCCCGGGGGAAAGAAGTAGCTCCGAGAGCCACGTTTATTCGGAGCACCTCTTCCCTTGGCGTCTTTGACACCAGTTTTAGGCCGATGGGACTGCGAAGAGCAGAGAGAAGCCCCTAATCTCTCTGTGGAAGAAGAGATGCCTGCAAACAGGCGCTTGACCCCTAACAGCGCAAGGCCATTAACCAAGATGCGAAGCGGGAGGGGGAGCCGAGCTGGGCACCCCGCTCCCAGCAGGGACCAGCACAGGCCCCGGGGTTCCGACCCCCGCCCGCGGCACCCCGGCTGCGGGCTGTGTGCTCGCCACCCCCTGGCACGCTGCTCTGCTGCTATTTAGCTCTCTTCGGGGCTTCCACGCCCGTTTACCTCCAGCATTGCAACGGACAGCTGATTTTAATGGTTCTGCCCACGGGGGAGGCAGGCATTTGACAGATGACGAGAAAATGCTGGCTAGAATGGGACAACGGAACAGCAAATCATCCTGACGGTGCGGACCGCAGGGAGCAAGACGAAAGGAAGGAAGAAATCCAAACCGGGGCAACGGCGAGCCAGACTCCATGCAAATACATCGCTAATAGGCACTTACTAGCGGAAATTAAATGAGTTAAATAAGCTGATGGTCAAACCTTTAACAGAAAAGGACATGTAATCACTTAGCTGTGTCCAGAGCAGTGCGCCCATAGGAGTGTTATAAAGCACAGTTAGATCTGCCAGGGGAAGGCACTGAAACATTGACACATCGCAGCTTGGATCTCGCTAGCGCTAGGGAGCTTAGAGCATCTCGGTTTCTTCTTCCCAGTTGAAACCTTTAAGTCCTCCATCACAGCTAGCAAGGAAGTGTGTTGCTTTCACCGCCAGCAACATAAAGGATTGACTTACTAACAGAAAATCACCAAGCTTTTCTTTCACGTTTCCCCTGCACGACGACAGTGTTTTCGTGGCTCGTTTGTTTTCAAAGGCCGACATACAAGGAATTATTCAAAACAGACAGCACTGATGAAATGGAAATTCCCAGCAGGTTTAGACGGGGCTCAGTCTAATTTCAAAGCCAAACTGATCCCCTATCTTGCAGAGCAGCTAGGTGGCGAACTGGAAAATCAAACCTACTGTTTTATTAAGGATAAACACAGTATCTGGAAGAGCATCCCGCTAGGCACAGCAAAGCTGAGGAGGCACTTTTTAATGTAAGCATGCAAGTAGTTTGCCTATCAGTAAAGCCCTATAAATTGCAGATCTGCACTTTTTTTTTTTTTTTAAATGAGTAATTGCTCTTTGCAAATGTTGTAGTGTCCCAAGTGAGTAAGTATATAGGTGGGCAGATCTGAAAACAGTTTCAAAACAATCTGAAAAAATATATTTACTGAGAACCAGCGTCACCGGTCCAGGCTTGGAAAGACAGCTGCTGAAAATGAAGGAATAGCGTGAGTTCAAGGCTGTCAGATGTATTTCTGAGTACAGACAGAAAAGTGACTTTCAGGAGAAAGAAAACAACACGGCCTCAATTTATGTGATATGGGACATAAAAAACATTAACAAGGGGGCAAGCAGTCGTACGATTGTGTTTATAACAGGATATGTTTTATAGCTGTGGCACAAGGCTTTTAAAAGACCAAGAGTTAAATGAAATCCTTTCTAAATTGTGTGTGGAGTGGGTTATTTACCACATAAAAGATTTACTTGACGTTGACCATAGAATCACAGAACCTCCTTGACCTGAAACTCTGGAGTTTACAGCCTGAAGTGTCTCTCATCGGGAGAAAACAGGAAAATCCTGCATCGCGCAGAGCAGCGGGAGCGGCGGGAGGAACGCGGAGCTGCCGCCTGCAGCACCCTGGAGAGCGGCCGGCCCGCCGCCGGGACAGCGGTCCGCGCGCCCGCACACCTTCGCGCAGACGGCTGCCACTTGCGCGTCTATCTGCAGCTGTTGAGGCAAATGCAAGCCAAGAGTTAGATGCACATCTGGTGCGATGTCCTTCGAGGTCACATCTGTTGTTTCTAGTGCTGCGCCCCTTGGAAGATGACTCCCTGCAGCAAGCTGGAGAAGGCTGCTTCTGTGCATCGCATGTACCCATTAGCTGGAGGCAGTGGCTAGAAATGAAGATTTCATCATATCCTTTAAAAGTGACAGAGAAGCTCTAACATACACTGAAGAACACAGTAACCTGAAGCACTCGAGCCTATGAATAGGTACCTCCAGTACAGGCTCTAAGTAAATAGTTGTGTTATTGCAAAAGTGTCAGTGGAATTTTCCTGCAGAGAGCCTCAGTTACTGGAAACCTGCCCACTTCACTTGCATTATACACAGAGATGGTGTGTGGACATAGGAAGGCAGGTGTCAGGCAAGCCATGCACTTCTTTTTATTTTAATTAACTGGGAAAAGACCAAGAGGTATTTCAAATGCAATTTTTTCTCAGGGCAGCTAGATCCTTGGCATCATTATGTGCAAAACTCCAGTGACTCCAGACGAGTGCTGAGGACTACTGGTTTTGCAGCCCATAAATCCAAACCCAGAACTGTTAGAATAGGAGCTCCTTAACACTTTTTAAGCAAGCTATTTCGGTAGGTAGCTCAGATACATTTAGAGAACTGTAGAAAATACAAACAGGAAAATGAATGCAGTTTTTTGGGGGGACAGAGCTTTGGAACCCACACCTCTTAGGATCCCATGAAGCATTCTCCTATGGGATACTTCTTTTCTCTGGATTTCTCCTTCTGCAAGTGGTGTATTTTGTGCCTATTGTCACTTAATGGAGCAGTGATGCTTACAGAAGAACATTGCTTGTTTAAATGGCTTAACTTCATGGTGATCACACATACACTCAGCTGAGATGAGAATTCAAATAATAGTAACAACAAGTTCATTTAAAATGAAACATTAATGATAAACTTCCATTAACTAAGCTGGATAACACCTTCTCCTTGGTGCCCAGTGAGTTGCTGATTTGAATGATAGTGGAAGTAGTTTCATTTGTCATATGTGCTAGGGCAGCCTGTTGGGTTTGTGTGTGTGGTGGGGAGGTGTGGGAATGAGGGAGGGGGTTACAGAGAAGCTTCACCCCATGAGAAATTTCTTGAAGCTCATCTGTCTCCAAGTCGAACCCACTTCTGGCCAACACCAAGCCAATTAGCGATGGTGGCTGCACCTCTGTGATAGCAAGAAGGAGACCCTGGGAGGAAGAGAGTTGTGAGGGAGACACCTATGCAAACACTGAAGTCAGTGGAGAAAAGAGGAAGAGGGGGGGAGGTGGACCAGAGCAGAGACACACACACAGTCCATGGTGGAGCAGATGCCCACCTGCAGCCTGTGGGGGACCCCAGGCTGGAGCAGGTGTCTGTTCCTGAAGAAGGCAGGACTCTGTGGGAAGCCCCCATTGGTGTAGTTTGTTGCTGGAAGGATTGCAGTGTGGGAGGGGACCATGCTGGTGCAGTTTGGGAGGAACTGCAGCCCATGGGAAAGACACATCAGAGAAAGTTCATGGAGGATTGTCTCCTGTGAGAGAGACCCCACGCTGGAGCAGTGGAAGAGTGTGAGGAGTCCTCCCCCTGAGGAGGAAGGAGCTGCAGAGACAACATGTGATGAACTGACCACAACCCCTACCCCCTGACCCCCTGCACTGCTGGGTGGGGAGGAGGTGGAGAAATTGGGAGCAAAGCTGAGCCTGGGAAGGGAGGGATCAGGGAATGTGCTTTTAAGATGTGGTTATACTTCTCACTGTCCTACTCTGATTATTAAATTAAGTGTTGGTGGTGGTGATAAATTAAACTGTTGTTCCTTTTCTTCTCCTAATGAGTCTGCCTTTTGCCCATGACCATAATAGGTAAGTCACTCACTGTCCTTATCTTGACTCCTGAGATCTTTGGGGTTTTTCTCCTTCCCATTCCTGAGGGGGAAGCAGTGAGCAAGCAGCTGCATACAGCTGCCCTCTGGGCTCAAACCACTACAGGAAAACATCACTCAATTGTCAGGAACAATATCACACTGTTTTGTCCTTTGCCTTTCACCCACTGGTAGTGATGCAACACACTCACTGAGGTTTTACACTGCACAGTGCCAGGAGTCCTGAGCCAAGAGAGACAGAGGTGCTTCTACAATTAGGCACAATATTTTCTAATTAGCTTGCCTATGGAGCAGGGCTTACTGGCTCAGATGAAGCTTCATGTTGTTGTGACTGCTCCATTTTCAGTACCTGAGCTGGTATCTCCCAAGTCATTATAGTGTACTGAGTGGTGTGCCAGCTCTCTAATGGCCAGCTTGCAAGCTGCTGCATTACACGTCACAGTCCTCTGTAGATATGGCCTTAGAAATACATCTTTTATTTATCTCATTCTTTATAGCAAGTTCCATATTCATTATATCTACATGTTACACTTTCTCTCCTTCACAGCTGGAATTTCTTTTGAAGTTTTTTTTTTGTGTGCCTTAGACTCACAGCAAAAGGAAAGTAAAGAATTCCCAATCTATAGACTGGCAAATTTATGAGCCTTTCTCCAAAAATGGCCAGAATCAGGTATTTCTATAGAAAGAACAAAGCAGTTTCTCCCCTAAACATGAGATAAGCTGCCTCCTCCAAGAAGTCTCCTCCTAATTCCAGAGAATTACAGCTGCATAAATTGTCCTGCATGTTTTCTGTTGTCTCTCCTACTGTTTGTCTTAGCATTAGCTACTATTATTTAGGATATTGCTGCTATGTATAGAAATGCCTCATTCTTTGAACCTTGTCTATGCTCAGGGTCACCCTTGACTTTGAGAAGTACAGGGTAATTCTGTGTTCTACAGTTAGTTCATTTAAGTTTGTGAAAAATGTATTTTCTTTTATAAGTTTCAAAGTTGTTTTCTTTTACCTCAACTGATGGCTCCAACCATGTTGGTGTGTTCAGGTTTTTTTTGTCTGAAGTGTCAAGAAAAACAATTTCCCATGTGGGAAAAGCAAATCCCTATATTGAAATGATTAACTGGATCTTTAATTTTTCCATATTCTTTCCTATGTCCCTACTTTCTAAGGGTAAGGATTCCATATTTTTTCTTCACCCTCTGTTCAGCCAAGGGTCTCTTTTTTTATGCTTCATGGCAATTCTTCTTCCCCTTCTGATCCCCTTCTACAGTATCTTTCTTGAGATGGGGTGATTTTATAGCAGGTACTATTCTAAATGAAACTACACTACTTAGATAAATGGTTTGTATCATGCTCTAATAAAATTGCTAATATTTTTTTTTTTAATAAATCGGTGTAAACCTCACTGCTTAAGATCCTTTTGACTTCTTTTCTTAGCCAAACTGAACACATCTTTGATAATCTGTCTGGAATTATACCTATGTCACTAGTATGTTTAACTGAAAAACTTCAGCAAAATGCATCAGTATATCTTATTTTCTTCTTCAGCATCTACTGTTTTGTATTTACCAACACTGATCTTCATTCACTATTCTGTTGTTCAGCCACCAAACTTGTTAAATGTATTCAACTTTCTTCACTTTTTCTATTGATTCTAGTCCAGTACAAAGCCCCTTTTCAATTCACTGCACTCTTCCTGAACCGACACTGGAGTCCCTTTGTCAGAACTGATTCGTAAACCTTTCTATTACTAATGATCAAGTGCTAAATTCTAAGTCTGACTTCCTTTATTATACCATTACTCTCTTATCTGCCATTCTTCGAAAGAAGTCTATCAAATGGAGTTGCTTAGAATTCCTCTCCTTATTTCTAGCAGTTGCAGTGAAGTTGTACTGACTTATACCAGCTGTATACTTACAGCTTCTCAAATTTCAGTTTGCAATCAAGATAAGATTATTAACGGTTACTGTCACATATCCCATAACTCATCTTTGCTGCTCTTAAATATATACAGTTTTGAACTGTAGTCAATAATATTTTTCTGTAAAATTTAAAAACCCTGCTATGTTTTTTCCTTCCTTATCTTTATTATCATCACAGAAAGAACTTAAGTATATTCCTAAGAATCCTGGAGAATTTACTTATGTCCTTTGTTGAAAATTATATTGTTCCTACCTAGAAAGTGTGAAATACACCTATGAAACATAACAATAAAATTACTATTTGCTTCCTTCTATTATTTTAGGCTAATTCCTGTCAATAAGATATATTTAATAATGATAATATTAATAAAATCAACAACAAAATTTTCTGATGCTGTTTGACTCAGCAGACATAGAATGTATCAACACCCTGGCAGTATTTAAATATTGCACATCATAAAACTACCTGTTTTCACATTCCTGTGCAGTAGCTTATTGGCTGAATTGCTTTGCATGGAAAGAAACAGACTCTCTTGAGGAGACATGACAATAGTTTTGTAGCTCAAGCTGGTATTAAATCAAGTATAAGCAGCCTTTCTAATAAGCCTTTAAATTAGAAAGAGAAAGGTCTCAGATGAAGTTCTACATTTCCGCAATGATTATTAAGAGCAATGAATCATGCGTGGTCAAGCTCAGCCAGCAAACCAAATGAGCTCTGTAGCATTTTAGAAGTGTGTCTTGCAGGCACACTTTTAATACTTTTTGGTGATCCAGCAAGACTATAGATCACAACATGTGGTAATCTTACACAGAAACAGAGATCTGGATCCACTGGTGCCTGATTCCACATTGCAGGATTAGTCCTAATACCTTTAGAATGAGAAATAGCTAAAAATCTTCTTTTCATATGTTCTTTCACCTTCCAAGCTCTCAGTGTGGATTTCTGCTAGATCAAACAAGTGTCCTTTTATCAAATTGTTTTTTCTACCACCAATATCATATAATTTGTACTCTTCCTCACTGTACCACATGTTTCAACAATTGAACAGCCTTTGCTAAGAGCAATTCCTTCTTACCTCACTTGTAGAGCCAACAGATGATACAGTAGAGTTTTATATAAGTTCTCTGAAAAGAAGAAAGTATGTTTTTTCCTCCAGAGTAGATACACAGACCTTTTTTGATGTTAGTGACAAACAAGTTGAAGTAAATCTAATTGCTTTACATTATGACCCACTCAGAATATTCACATCAAAGTCTTTTAGAACCTTTAGAAAAAGTCACATCCTAGTGTAAACTTCATAAAATACCAAGACTGCTAATATTCTACTCCTGATTTGTCTCATCAGGGAACAACCATACCTGACTCCCTGAACTGCTAAGCTGTTTTGCCAGTTATCAGGCCTAGCATAAAGATGAACCAACAATCAAATTGTATTTGATACAAAAGGGTCAGTACAGGGGTGAGCACTGGGGGTACAAACAAGTCGGTCAGATTATACATGATCAATGTCAGTCCCACTGATCCCAACAACACCACCACATGACCAACAATGGGTGGAATAAATGGTGAAATGCAGTCTCCCATAGAAGGGTTGGGAAACAACCAAGTCAACAAGCCAAACACATAAGACCAAGGAAGCCACACACTGAATCTCTACACAGCCCATGTTTACAAAAGCCAGACCTGACTGGAACCCAGCTCCAGGGAGGCAGGAGGTCCTTCCCCAACAGGGAACTCCACACAGGACATCCACCTCACACACAGACACTGCCCCTGCCTGCAAGTGGTCCCAGCTTTTATCCCCAAGTGGGACACCTGACCTTGGGTTACTCAATGCAGACACCTGGGGCTCATTTACCCAATGGCTCTGTCTGCCAGGCCGGAGCACCCTGGGGGGAAGCCTAAAGGCAAACTCACCCCCCCTTTGGGAAGGGCTGTGGGAATCACCCATATGTCAGCCTTAATTTGGGGCTTGGGGTTGAAACCCCAGCATTTCACAAGGTCACTGCATTAACTTCTGAAATAATATAACTACTATGAAACCTGAATTTGTGCACAGCAACTGACTCAAGTAAAAAGGCTACTTTTGTAAACCATGAGGGAGAGGTTTTTCATTCCTATTTCCATATGAAAGTCAGACCTAGGGTCTGTGTTTATTGATAATTTTTTAACACCTGGGGATGCTCTGTCGTGATTCCCACTGGTGTAATCAGAATATCAGCTCATGAAAACACCTGAGTGAGTGCTCAATGTTCAGCACAAAACTGTTGGTTTCAAGGTTAACAGATCTTTGATTGCTTTCCTGAATAGGGATGTTATGTTCTCAACTGGACCTCAGGGACTAAAGAATAAGCTCAGGTGTCAGGATTATTGCTTTAATGAATCACTTAAACACCACTTTTTAAAACTGTTCCTTCAAGCATAAGTATACAGTACTTGTGCTCCAAACATAAGGCTGCTGTGGCTGAACTGCTGAATGTTTAATGTGTGTGTGGCTGTTGTGCAGAGGAGTTAGCACTGAGAATACAGTCTTTGGTATTTCAAGTTAGTTGTTAAAAAAGTGAAGCACTTAATAATACAGGCTACAATCTGTTTTGGCTTCCTTTTCTAATCTGCAAAATCACTACAGTGATTATCTCTCTCAAAGAAGTGTTATGAGACATTTCTAATTAATTTTTTTCAAGTAACATGTGGAAAAGGTGCTAGAGCACAAATTATTAAGAGAGCAGCAACCAGACATATATCTACTCAACAAAGTTAAAATTTATATGCCTAAATATTCATGAAATGGGGTTAGATTCAAACACATGATAAATACTACATCTCTGTACTGGTGGTTCATTGAATTAGGGCCCATCTACTGTACTAGTAACCAGAAACATGGATACTGTGGTTTGGGTTGTTCTTTAAAATCAAAGAAAAATGCATCAGAAAATTTCCTTTTTTTTTTTTTTTTTTTCCTGTGAACTACTGTGCTTTGGTTTGCTTTTTTGTTTGTTTTTTCCCTGACAGGTTTTTTAACTTTTTTTTTTTCCCCAGAGTCTTCCCTATATTAATGTATTGGTGAACATCAGCACATTTTAGACTTCATCTTATTCTCTAGTGGTCCTTTGTGACAGAGATTACCATTCTGATCTACATTGAGCATGTTTTTATGAAAAGAAAATAGCAATACCTAGAAAAGTGTTCCTTATATCAATCTCAGGTTTTTTTACAAGCTGTTACCTGAACTGAGCCTAAACAAAATGTGCTGGAGAACAAAGACCAAAATCCCCTCATTTTCAGGCAATAATAATAATAAACGGGGAAACATATACAGGACAGAAACTCTCTTTTCATCATCCCAAGCCATCCTCTGGGCCTTTGAAGGATAAGCAGCTAGATCTAGTCCTGCAAAATGAACTAGTTTGTACCACATTAACTTGTAGACTCCACAGCCCTGAGCCAGGTACATGGGTGTTCCTGTAGAGGTTTAAGACCTAAGATTCATAAAAGGTAGTTTAGTCAACAGGCAACTTCATGAATTGACTAATAAGAATCCAGATGAAGAATGACTCTGTGCTCAAACCTTCTGACTATATACCACTAGATTAAGTTTCAGCCTCTGTGTGGGTCTGTGGGCAAGGAGATTTGGGGTTTTTTGATCATCATTTTCTGTCCATATTGTTGGTAGTTAGCTCTATTGGTTTTGACTGGGATAAAGTTAATTTTCTTCATAGTAGCTTTATGGTGCTATGTTTTGGATTTGTGAAGACAACAGTGTTGATAACGCATGGATGTTTCAGCTATTGCTGAGCAGTGCTTACACAGAGTTAAGGCCTTTTCACTCTTACCCACCAGTGAGCAGGCTATGGGTGCACAAGAAGCTGGGAGAGGACACAGCCAGGACAGCTGACTCCAGCTGATCAAAGGGATATTCCATACCATGTGATGTGCTCAGTAGTAAATACAGGGGTGGGAGAAGTTTGCCAAGGCTGCTGCTGCTTGGGGATTGGCTGGGCATCAGTTGACCGGTGGTGATCAATTTGGGTTTTTTGCATCACTTGTTTTTCCTGTTTTTTTTGTTGGGTTGGTTGTGGCTGTTGTGGGGTTTTTCTTGTGGGTTTTGTTTGTTTGGGTTTTTTTTTTTTTTTTTAGTTGATTCACTTTGGTTTGGGTTTTGTTGTTTTGGAGGTTTTTTTGTTTGTTTTTTGTTTTTACTTATTAAACTATCTTTATCTCAACCCATGAGTTTTCTCACTGTTATCCTTCTGATTCTATGTCCCATACCACTGGTTTGGGGAATTAGCGAGTAGCTGTGTGGTACTTAATTGCCTGGGATTAAACTACAACACTAGCCAGCCATAGTTCCCACACTATGATGAGGAACTTCTGAGCTCTGGATATCTCATGATGTACTTTAGACTCCAGGATTCAGGTTGGTCAGGCTTTGGGTAGGACACCTGTGGTTTTTTTTTTCAGTAGAAGTAAGCATGTGCAGGAAAGTGGCTAGATTTACTAATTCCTGATTATTTACTGTTGGTTTTAATACAACTTCCTTGCTAATGGTTTAAAATCTGGCAAAACTGACATTATTTTTCCAATCAGAAATCCTGGAAAAGCAGTAGTCTAATAATCTGGACTACACGCTATCCTTCTCTTGGATAAAAATTTTGAAGTTAAATAGCACTGAAGCCATTTGAGGACACACTTGAGTGTGTGGCAGCTCGTGGAATAATGGCTGCATAGGGAGTCACAGTTAGATGAAGTCACAAAGGACTAAGACATGTGTGAGCCTACTGTGGAAATGAGAGCTGGCTGGAGAATGCCAATTTCATCTGGTGACACCTATCAGTGTTTCACAATTTGTTTTTGTTCTGCACTATAAAGATGAGAACACTTGAAAAAAGTTTATTATTCTGAGACCTGTATTGAAACATCAGTTTGTAAACCTAAGTAGTCAGCTTTTCAGGAGGAGGATGGAAGAAGGGACTTTCTCCCTAATCAATAGTAACCAGAAAGATTTATGTACCCAATACCATCTGCCTTGAAAACACACACAAATAAATATGTGCTTCAATAAAATAGAAAAAATATATTCTGCACACAATACTTCCATTCAATCTAAATGGTAGACTCTGGACATTAAAAGAAACCAAAAATAAGGGGTGAAGAACTGAAGAGATGTAATAATTCTTATCATTATCTAGCCTCAGACTGATATAAAAACCCCTTAGATGCATCAGTACTCCAGAATTCAATGTACAGCTCAGAGCTGGCATTCCAATTCTTCAACAGGTAAAATGATAGATTGAGAAACAGATCCCAGATGTGATTTTTGTAATGAGCATATGATCTGCCTAGCCACAACACCTCTATGGAAGATAAATACTTGTCTTCACTAAATCATACAAGTACTGTCCATTGCATGGTCCCCTGCATGGTGTAATCAGGGGTATTACCACAAAATGGAAATATATTATCTTTGATCATGACTCTTAGGATATAGACAATTAATAGCCCACTCAAAAAAATCAAGAACAGTTGCTATTTTGATAGAATTTGTTCCCAGGTGAAAAAAATACTTATTAGCTTAAGTTAAATGTGAGTTTGCCCTCTTTATTTTCACAGTGATCAGATAACTGGCATCTTTAGAGCTACCTTGGTTCTGAGGTCACATAGTGGGTTCAGCTCCTCTTATGTTGTGTGATGAACATGGATGTGGGATGTTTTGTATCATCTAACATTTTTTGCAGCCTAAATGCTTATTCCCTTTTTGTCTGTTACAATAATTATTCCACCTCTTCCCTCAACGTGGTGAATTTGGAAGACCTCTTTGATGAGTAGTATTTTCATATGTGCATTCTTTGAACACTCATCAGTCAGGGTATTCCAAGGCCCTCTCTGATTAATTAGGTTAGATGAGGGAAATCACTGATGACACCATTAGTCTAGAGCTCCTCATGCCTCTCTGGATCTATGAAGGTGTTTTGCCAGTTATCAGGCCTAGCATAAAGGACACAGCCAGCATAAAGATAAACCAATAACTAAATTGTATTTGCTACAAAAGGGTCAGTACAGGGGTGAGCACTGGGGGTACAAATAAATGAGTCAGATTATACATAATTGATATCAAGCCCACTAACCCCAACAATGACACTACATGACCAACAATGGGTGGAATAAATGGTGAAATGCAGTCTCCCATAGAAGGGTTGGGAAACAACCAAATCAACAAGCCAAACACATAAGACCAAGGAAGCCACATACTGAATCTCTACACAGCCCACATTTACAAAAGCCAGACCTGACTGGAGCCTAGTCCCAGGGAGTCAGGAGGTCCTTCCCCAACAGGGAACTCCACACAGGACATCCACCTCACAGACAGACAATGCCCCTACCTGCAAGGGGTCCCAGCTTTTATCCCCAAGTGGGACACCTGACCTTTGTTTACTTAATGCAGACACCTGGGGCTCATTTACCCAATGGCTCTGTCTGCCAGGCCGGAGCACCCTGGGGGGAAGCCTAAAGGTAAACTCACCCCCCATTTGTGAAGGGCTGTGGGAATCACCTATATGTCGACCTTAATTTGGGGCTTGGTGTTGAAACCCCAGCATTTCAGAAGGACAGGGCTACTTTTGCTTTTGGGATGAAGATTCTTAACAGTAAACAGTTTCAAGCATGGTTTCAAAGAACTGTGTTAATACGAAATAATTTATTCTGCCTGAGTTCAGCAATGGGCAGCTAGTATTGGCATCTTCACTGTACAGAGCAGGGAAATGAGGTAAGTGATATTTACTCCTTATTTTAAGCCTTTAGGCTACACAACCTCTCAAAATAGCAAAGAAAAATCACAAAGCACCAAATTACATTTGTTGTGGGGACCATGGTCAACAAGTAAATTGTTGTCGCTGCTAATGACTGTATTTGTTCCCTGCCCTTACTACTGCAGGTGTGTTGCCTTTTACTAAAAGTTCACTGTTGTTAGGTCATGGAACCTTGAGGCAGCAGCTGCAAGGCAATTCAACATCAAAACATCCAATTGCTGGTGTACTGAGTGAGGATATGGTTACTACAGACATTGCTCACAGAAAGTGGTAATTCTGGGATTAACAGCACAGCACAGGGCAGCAGCCACTTGAGGTGATAAAGCACTATGTGCTTCTATATAAGTATTGGGGGCAGAGGCAGAACTTGCCACTGCTTTCCAACACAGACAACCTACTTGTGAACATGTTTAAACCTACTCAGTCTGTTCTTCCTGTTGTATAATTACTGTTTACTTGCATCCTCTTTAATAGGCAATACCATTACAATGGCTCCCTCTCATCCACAGTGCAAGACAGCAGGAAACAGTCACCCATTGTTTTTATCAGGATCAGCTCAGCTCTGAGAGAGCAGTAGCAGAGCTATTGTTATGTTCTCTGCCAGAGAATTTATACGCTAGCATATGGAACACTTTCCCTGTGTTGATATTTTTCTGCTTAAGTATTATGGTTTGCTTTTTAGGTTATTAATAACAATAACAGCAACAATAACAATGATAATAATGCCATCCATGTCAACATCTGCAATATCAGTAAAAAAGCTCACCATTATGGATGAGGAAAAGAACACCCTCACCCCGAAACTCCTAGGAATTTATGTATTTGTTCTTCTGTCTTAGGAGGCAGAGAAATCTACTAATTAAGTGGGTAAATGGTACTGATTCAAGCACATGCTTGTTTTTAGAAAAGAGCAACCCCACCTATAGTCAACAGTCTGCTTCATCACAGCACATTGTAAACTTATTAGAAATTCATTGTTTTAAAAAAGGATGGAGAATAAGCTTTGTATATTTTTTCATGAGATAAAATACAACCCCTTTGACAGGATCACTGAGATGTCCATTTCTAATGTGAGAAATTACTAGATCATAATGCCTCTGGTTGCATCCCTTCTTTCCCCAGTTCCCTTGTTACTTGACCTTCTTCCATGTCCTGCCAAGTGCCTCATGTAGACTGTAGGAGCCTAGAGCAGAAGTTTTCAAACTTTTGTGTTCTATATATTCTTAAAAAATTACTAATGGAGCTGCAAATATAGGACTAGTGAGAACAGCTTTGTTTTTCTTCACTATACTTCCTGCCCTCCCTAGAAATAGCCAAAGTATCTCCAGGGGGTTGTGGACAAGCAACCGCAAAACAGAGGCATATAAGATGAGTTTTCTGTACCTTGAAGCTAGAGTCAAGTAAAATTTCAGGTGTTATCTGAGCAGTAGAGCTTTGGGTTTGAGAAGACTCCTCCGGCAGCATGTATGTAAGGCTGTGTAGCAAGACATATCTTGTGGAAGAGAATTGATGCAGTCTGACATGTAACAAAAAGAGAGAGAAAGAGTATTTTTATACTAAGGAGTATAACATGGCTTTTTTAAGATGGCAGGAGCAAATCTCAATGTCTCAAGCTAGGCAATGCACAATAACATAATATACAAAATTCTTCTTTACTGAAAGGGGGGGGTACCTTTTGGGACTCAGCTCTTTATGTACACTGTCCATTAGGATAATTCAGAAAAACACAGTGGAAATTGCACATAGGTGTGTATGGTGTTCTAACAGGTTGCAAGACTAACGTTGATTAATGTAACATACAATAATTATTTCATTTAGTTCAGATCTACATTTCTCAATAGGGTATCAGTGACAATAGCAGCTGACAAATATTTCAGTGATTATGTCATGCTCAGAAGATGGCTCTTTGCCGTGGTGAAACAGATTATGAAAAAGATGGTGTTTATTGTTCCTATTTCAGGATATGTCAGAATATAAAAAAGCATCACTTGCATTTGTTTTTCAGTAAGAGTTCACACTCCAAGATTAAATATGACTACAAATCAGTAGAAATTACATTTACAGACTCAATTGTTGTTTATATTTGAAATTAAATTTAGATAAATAATTCCAGGTTTATTTAATAATGACTTCAGAAGGGCAAATGTATGTGTTGCGGGATCATTGGATAAAATCATTGTGGGATCTCTCTCTATATACGTAGACATATATTTATAACTTCAGTTGTCTGCATGAGAAAGGATAGGTTCTTTTTTCTTCTAATGGTAAATGAATTTTATGGCCTAAGGCATTCTATATTTTCCCAAGTTCTGAATTGCTCCTGACTTTTCAGTAGATCTTTCTGAAGTTGGACCTTGTCTGAAGTTCCCTTGTGAATTTCATAAGAAATGAAAAATGTCTATGGGAAAGCAATGCAGACAGGATGAACTTTTTCCTTAAGTTGAAAGGATGAAGCAGTGAAGCCACAGTGATTGCACTGTTGCAGCTGTAGTGGGACAGTAGTACTCTGACTCTTATGAAGCAGTTTCTCTCCCTGTTTGTAAATGCCACTAGGTGTGCTAGATTTTTCTAGATTTTATTTGTATTATACTCACTCCTCTTAAAAACCTGCTGCTTCACACTTCAGATAATGTAACAGCTCGGGTGAGTGAAGGAGAGAGATTAAAATCTACTCTTAACAACAATACTTCCTCATCTGCCAGCAAGGTCCTCCCTACTGATCTTATTAGTCAGCTCAGAAAGCCCTAAGGAAGCCCATGCTTATCTAATAGAACAATCTCACTGACTGGAATAGCTATGGATTTGGATTTCTTTAGATTTCTTATTGCTCATCTCTCATGGGCTGCATAGAAGTCAAAGAAGAAAAAAAAAAAAAAAAAGAAAAAGGTAATAGTCTATAGAGAGCACTCATTCTAGAGTGTCCAGACTGAAACAGTGCTTAATTGTATCTAATAAGCACTAGGCCTTTTCTTGCTTCTGGCTAAAAAATAAAGGGTATAGCCTCCCATGGTGAGTGAAAAATCTGAGCACTGGATTACTGAAAAGGAAAGTGGTTTCCACATCTGAGGTATCATTTTTGCTTTCATTTCTCTCCCCATGTTAAAGCAGAAAGTACATCATTAAATAGAGCTTCACAACCTACTGCCTTCTCCCTCTGTGTTAGCAGGTGTTTTTAAAATGCTGCAGTATAAACAGTGATTTACTAGGTCTAGGAGTCAGCCCTCATAAGAGAAAATACTTCAACCAGCTGCAAGTTCTGTTGGAGTGCATCTCCCAGCAGCATATCCTTGATGGATGAACTGTCCCTGGCAGTGGTGAGCGGGTACAAACCCTCCCAGGGAAAAATGCTACTGCCCAGATCTCCCAGAGCAGCTCTAGGTTGTGGAACAGGTACAATAGACTGATTGGAAACTGATGGCTCCAGCTAGGGTACACCTAAAATCTGTGCTTCAAAGCCCTTCTTTGGCAGTACTTGAGAAAATAGTATCAATGGCATCATTTGATCTTCACTGTACATCTCACACCAATCCAGCAAACTTTGCCTTTGCACACACAGATCAAGCGCATTCAGGAAATTTCTAGGACTCAGAAACTGCAGTCATGACCAGGTCTAGAAAAACTTTGGTGGTCTTTTCCCTAGGAAGAATGTGCTTTAATTTCAGGAGCTAGAGTGGTCTTAACTAATCTCCGCTTTACTTAATTAGACGTGCTAGAAGAAATTGCCATGCCTCCTCCCGAGGAAACAATGGGAGGGAATTTGAAAAGGGACTGTTGGTTAGATGGAGTAAAGATGTTATACACCTCCTGTGCTTGCCTAATTACTTATGACACGAACACACACGGCTGTGACTAAGACACACCAGAACAAACTTCTATAAATTTACAGCAGTTTCCTGTGAATTCCAGAAGATGCATCAACACCTGCACAAAACACAGTGTCAGTGGCCTCTAGGCAACTCTCTGTTAAGTGAACTTATACAAGGACTGTAACAGACAATAAAATTGTTCACTTAGGAAAAGTTTTAATTCCTTCTAAGATGCTGGATACCTATCTCCCAAGGGATTCATTTGTTTGAGGCAGATATTGAATGTTCCCAAGGCCTCATTGAGAATTCTGCTCTGAATGAGGATAAAGCTTCTGAAGCTTGTACCAAAGTGGATATCAATTTAAGAACTTTGTAGCTGTGTGTCTGAGGAAACATGTTGGGTCATTTTCTTCTAGCTTTGAAAACAGAATCAGAAATTTAAAAAAGATCAAGCATTTGTATTATCAAGGAATGAACATAAATATATGGAGCTTGATTTCTTTGCCAAATACAATGGTTTTACATCAGTCCAGCTCCATGAATTTTAAGGTAATTAGTCTCAGTTAGTGCTGATATAAGTGAAAGGAGAATCATGGCCTTTGGTTTAAGAAGAGAAAATAGTAATAAGCACTGAATACTTTCCATACAAAGTATTTTATGTAAGTTCAGACAAATTCCTAAGATACATTTGGTTTTATTTTAGATTCTTCTTAATTGTATCTACTCTTATTTCAATTTGAAAGAACATTTTTGCCAAACCCAAACATCTTATGAAGGCCCATGAAAATAATAACTAATATGCAGGCTTGTGCAATGAGACTTTACCCTTTTGAAAATTCTTTCACGTTGTATCTTCATAAAAGTTCAATTCCCTCAAACAGACAGGACTATATTTGATGACAAACCATAAGTAAAGAAGAACAGATGTTCAAAGAATTAAAAAAAAAATGAAAATCAATGTGCTGCTGAAAGTTTAGAACATTCTGATAACATCTTTAAATGATATCAAGTAGGGGATAGTTCTGTGTGTTGGCACCAGGGAACAGAAGACAAACCCTTCTCTGAGAGAGAAACAGGTTCCACAGTGCAGAAAGTCATTTGCAAGAGAGGTGATTGGTGCCCACATTCAAAACATACCCAACAATGAAACTGAAAGAAGGTATTCTGTTCAGAGAAAAAGAGATTAAAAAAAGTAGTTGATTTGCTAAAAAATAATTAAAAATAATAAGATTTTTTTCTTCCAGCCCCACCTCCTCCTTTTATTTTATTAGTTAAGCAGAAATTTTACCATACAGAAATGATATGACACACTTGTAACAACCTTTATGGTCAGAGGGTCAAATACTGTTAATGTGAATTTCAAAAGTCTCATTGAGTTACATAGGGTCAGATTCTCATCCATACTCATGGAAAAGACACCTGATATTTTTAGTTTTGCAGCAAAGGATTACTTTCTGTTTCCAAACACAGGAAATAAATAGTTTTTATTTAAACTATGATGAGTTCACTTGCATTCTTATTCCTTTGTTTTGCATGATATAGTTTGGAATGTAACAGAAGCAACCTCTTTATTTATAATCCCACAGAGTGTTGTTCATAGCAGGAGGACTTCTTTATACAATCTTCTCAGCAAGTATCACCATGTTTAGTCTTCATTTTTCAGAATATTGTTACAAACTTTTACATGGAATTTAACTCATATTTTCAGAGCAATAAAGCCACCAATAAAACCAACTGAATATGTTATTTTGAAAAAAATAGCAACATGTCAAATTTTTAGGACTTTTTTAAAAAAACACTTTCAGTCCTACTTGAGATTTCTATAGTAACTTTCCATACAAAATATTATTGTAAACCCAGATATACTATGAGAAAATCTGGTCAAAGGTATTCATTCTACAGATGTTTCCCCTGGCTCTGTCTGGGAAGCAAACTGCATGTGCCTGTTAGTCACAGTCCTCATCAAGCAGTTTCTAGAAGCAAATTTCAACATATGGCAGATCCACACATAGTTGGCTCTGTTTACATATCGCTTGTTGCTCACAGGGGGTTAATAGTTGTCACATGACAAGGTTTCTGCTCTCCAATTGAATTAGTGAACATTTTACAACTGTCAAATTGGCACATGGAAAATAAGGAGGTGATTGGTGACAGCCAATATGTCTACACTGAAGGTAAATTGTACCTGACAAGTTTGGGAGCCTTCTATGATGGGGTTACAGCACTGGTGAATAAGGGAAGAGCAACTGACCTAATCTTCGTGGATTTGTGTGAAGCATTTGACCCTCTACCACATGACATTCTTGTCTCTAAGTTGGAGAGACATGAATTTGACCGATGGAGCCTTTTGTAGATAAGGAATTGACTGCATGGTCACACTCAAAGAGTTGTGGTCAACAGCTCAATGTCCAAGTGGAGAGCAGTGACGAGTAACATTCCTCAGGGGTTGGTATTGGGACTAGTGCAATCCCAAGCACAAATACAGACTGGGCAATGAATGGATGGAATGCAGCTCTGCAGAGAAGAACTTGGGGATATTAGTGGATAGAAAACTGACTATGAGTCAGCAATGTACTCTTGCAGCCCAGCAAGCCAACCATAACCTGGGATGCATCAAGAGAAGTGTGGCCAGCAGGTCAAGGGAGGTGATTCTCCCCCTCTATTCCACTCTCATGAGACCCCACCTGGAGTACTGTGTCCAGCTCTGGGGCCCCCAACATAAGAGGGACATAGACCTGCTCAAGTGGGGCCAGGGGAGGCCACAAATATGATCAGGGAGCTGGAGCACCTCCCTTATGAGGACAGGCTGAGAGAGTTGAGGTTGTTCAGAGAGGAGAGGAGACGAGAAGAGATGAGATGAGACTCTGGGAAGACCTTATAGCAACATTCCAGTACTTAAAGGGGGCCTACAGGAAAGATGGGGAGGAACTCTTTGTCAGGGAGCGTGGGGATAGAACGAGGAGTAACAGTTTTAAACTGAAAGAGGGTAGATTTAGACCAGAGCTAAGGAAGAAATTCTTTACTGTGAGGGTGGAACTGTGTACACTGGAACAGGTTGCCCAGAGAAGTTGTGGATGATCCCTCACTGGAAGTGTTCAAAGTCACGTTAGATGGGGCTTTGAGCAACCTGGTCTGGTGGAAGATGTCCCTGTCCATGGCAGGGATGATATTTAAGGTTCCTTCCAACCCAAACTGTTCTATGATTCCATGCAATAATGCACAATAAATAGGAAATGGGAAAGTGAACACTTCTGTTTGCACAGAATGATGTTTGGATGGGTATTTAGGTGATGCACAGCTAAGCCTCAAGCATCCATGTGAAATGCGTGAAAGACAAGAGAAGTAAACATGACTGAACTGAGAAGCCTTTAAAAGATAGATTAAATAATTTGGATGCTGTTTATACAGCCTGCAACCAGTTCCAGTACGGAGTTGCGTAGACTAACAAAACAGTTAAGAGCCCTAGACAGACCATCTTTTCTTGTACCTACTGAAACACATGTACGGTCACCAAAGCACATCTTTTTCACAAGTGTCAGACCTTTACCTGGGAAAGTGGGATTGTTGTCACTGTTGGTGGGGAACAAATTACAGCGTAAGAGGCAAGCCTTTGAGAAAGGGTGTTGAGAGTCCAGGAGAATGGTGTGGAAAAGCATAACGTTGAATAATGCCCATACTGCTGAAGCAATGGGAGAGTTGCTGTGGATGTTGGGTTACAGAAGTTACATGCAGGAAGGAGTATCTCAGTTTTGCTAGAATTGTGTGCTATTGCACAGCTAATGAAGGGTACCAAGACCACGGATTGCCATCTTTTAATAATTTGAAATCTCAGTTAAGAGATAAAAAGGAATAATATTTCAAGTAGGAGTCTGAGTCAAAACACCAGATCTACACATCCGCCAGCTGAGGTAAATTTGGTTCTAGAGCCAAATGTTGCTGCCTGGGCTCAGTGCCAGTGATCTAGTGTGGTGACTCATTAGTAGTATATCCAGGGTAAATGAAAGCTCTCTAGAGGTGTGAGCATATTGATTGAAAGCTCAGTAGTGCCAATGGAAAGACTGCCTCTCAAGATTTTTAAATCAGGCTGTTAAAACTGGATTCTTGGGATGTTATTAAAACTCTATTATACATCTTGGGCTCCTGCAGAAATGTAGCCATCTGTCTACTTGATGAAGCACAGAGATTTCTAATAGGAATATCTAATCTGATACTGACCTTGTGTGCTGGTTTTGTCTGGAGTAGAGTTAATTTTCTTCATAGTAGCTAGTATGGGGCTATGGTCTGGATTTGTGCTAGAACCAGTGTTGATAATACAGAGATATTTTCATTACTGCTGAGCGGTGCTTATACAGTCAAGGCCTTTTCTGTTTCTCACACCACCCCACCAGCGAGCAGCCTGGGGGTGCACAAGAAGTTGGGAGGGGACACGACCAGGACAACTGACCCCAAGTGACCACAGGGATATTCCATACCATATGATGTCATGCTCAGCCTATAAAGCTGGGGGAAGAAGAAGAGTGGGACACGTTTGGAGTGATGGTGTCTGTCTTCCCAAGGAACCATTAATGCATGATGGAGCCTTGCTTTCCTGGAGATAGCTGAACTCCTTCTGCTGGTGACAAATGGTGAATGAATTCCTTGGTTTACTTTGTTTGCACATGTGGCTTTTGCTTTACCTGTTAAACTGTTTTTATCTCAACCCATGAATTTTCTCACTTTTTACCCTTCCAATTCTCTTCTCCATCCCACTGAGCCCGAGTGAGCAAATGGCTGTGTGGTGCTTAGTTGCCAGCTGGGGTTAAACCTCTACATCTTATCAATTTCTATTGATTTTAAGTTCCAGCAGCCAATTACAATCCAAGATGGAATAAACTGAGCTGTGTTCTTGTAGGTATCCCATATACATCAGTGATGTCATAATGCCTTTTTCTCACACTTTGCCTTCCTTTATTTAAAATGACATATTAAATCATGCCTCTTTATTAAAGGTGTTGAAGCAAGTATCCATAGCATCAGGAAGGCAGGAAGTATTTGTAGGAAGAGTATCAACTATGCTATTGCTATTTCGTATGCAAAAGACACACTCATCACCATTATCTTCTAACAAGTAAATAACTCAACAGACAAAGTGTTTAAGAGAAATGTGTTAACAATTAATTGCATGCTTCAGAGACCTCAGGATCCAGATGTAGACACAATGGTATTGAAAGCTGAATTTATAGAAGCAAATAATTAAATATGCAAATTATTATTTTTCAAATTGAAAAATGAATGTTCCAACATCAACAAAACATGGGAAAAACAGTAGTTGCCTCTACTTTGCAGTCTACATATCTTTACCGGAAGGGCTGTAAATAAACACAGAATACTTTGAAAGAACCATTTATTGCCAGAGTGATGCTAGGTCATTTGATGAAGTTTGTAGATCAAAAGAACCATCTGTAAATGTGCAATAGATCGTTCAAGTATGTAAAAATTATAGAAATGCAGCACATGAAGATGAGAAGAGGGAAGAAGCGAAGAAGAAAAGTCTATCAGTTCTGACTTGTTTGCATGTTTAGTCTGATTGAAAGGGTTACATTTATGTAAACCTAAGGAATAACCCTGAGCCCGTGTTTCCAGGGAAAGCAAAGTATGAAGGAATGGAGAGAATTTTTAATCAAATGTAATCAAATAATTCATCATGTAATGGTACAGCTTTTTGTCCAGATTTCCTTCCTTCAAAACCAATCACTTTGCACATCTATTCTTTGGCAAATGATGACTATACTAACAGTAGCTTGTTAGTAAACACAGAATTTGGTCATTTTCTGAGTAAGTCTGGTATTTCTTGGAAAATGTGAGAAATGTGGAAGGGCAGGTTTTGATATATTCTTAATTCTTATAAATGTTTTCATTTGGAAGGGGAAAAAACCCTGTAAGTTTCAAAGGTGTAGAAGTGTCTTATAAAAAACTGAATGCTGGGAAGAGATTAAAATTACTTATAATTTAAAAATTTGAAGTTAACTACTATTAAAAAAAAAAAAAGACATGGAGGTGAAAAACTTTACTAAAACCATGTTTTACTGGAGTTAATGTTTTTCTTTTATTTTATACAACTCTTGCTCGTTTTCAGATTACTGCTGTTTTTTCACGGTTGAGATAAAGGGCAATTTGAAATAAAATCATTATGAAGATGGGATATTAGTTTCCTCTGTGATGAGAAACAAATCTCCATTGTATCTACTAGTATACTTAATCTAAAATGTAATTCAAATGATTAACTAAAAAAAGTCAAGTGTTAAATATTATCATCTTTTTAATCAAAGAATCATAAGGTTCAGGCCCTGATACTTGTATAAAAATACATATGTTGCTTTCTAAAACATTTTAAAGGCTACTGATAAAGACTGATATAATAATAATTATTTTTAATAAAATACCTTGGAAGCACATTGCTGAAATGTGAGTTATGTATTAGTAATGATAATAAGCAAGTCATTAACTTGTAGGACTTCATAATGATTTTTTACCCTTTAACAAATCTGTTAATAGTTTATTAACAACACAGTAGTAGAATAGGACCTTAATGGAAAAGAATACTATCAGTGAAATATTCAGACTACAAATTAAATGAGAGCACAAAATAAGGCAAATCCTCAAACAGTATGAATTAGTCAGAGTCCATTTAAGTCAGGAGAGGTGGACCAGTTAATGCCAGCTGACTATGTAGTTCTACAAACTTAAGTCCATTGTCCTCTTATTAACTAGTGATCTTAATGCACTAAACTGTACAAAGCCTTTGTACACTGAAAACCACATTATTCTTCTGGTATCACAAATGGAATTTGGAGGTGTGAAGAGGTTAAGTGATTTGCAAAGGTCATAGAACAGATAAGTGGAAGAGCCAGGAATAGATCTGGTATGTCATGACTCCTGTGCAGTAACCACAGAACCATCTGGCTTGTCAGAATAAATTCACATTTAATTATGTGATGTTCTAAGGGCAAACAAAAATGTCAGCACAGGTTAAATGTCATCTAATAATTTGTCCTCACAGCAGTTCATCCATAACAAGCCATTGTGTAGCCCTATTTCTTATCTGTTGCATCACAATTTCTGTTACATGATTATTAAAGAAATCCGTCATCTTTGTCCTCAAATGCAAATTCAGAAGATGTAGTGCTGATTAGGCTGTGCTTTGTCTGGAGGTACAAACAAGGACCTTTTCTTGATTCATTCCAGGCATCACTGAATATAAATATCAGATCATTTGCCCTTAGTATTCTTTCACTCGTTAAATGTATTACTCACCTGGGAAAGGAAACCCACCTGATATTATTGAAAGTAGTTCTCCTAAATTGAAATTTCATTGCCCCCCCACCCCGTAGCAGCAGTCCAGCACTGACAGAAGTGAACTGCTGCCTGTAGCAAATGAGGCAGCTCAGCCAGATCTAGATCCAGTACTGACCAAGACACTGGGATGTCTCTTGTTTCTCTTGACTGAGTTTGCACTTGACCTACGAATCCTGAGCTTCTTAACAGCAGACTTCCTTTCCCCTCTGTTTCTCTACCCAGTGCTTCCTCTCATGCTGCTGTCTAGCAGCCACCAGGTACAGCTAGTGGGGCTGTTTTCTTCACCTCTTGGCTGAGGACACAATTTTCATAGTGGAATAACTCTTAACCTTCTCTACATTAAGACAATAAATCTCAGAGCGTGTTTTGCTCAGATATTCTTTGGCTGCAATTTGGCCTTTTTACCCTTTACTCCTACACTCTCTTCTCTATAAATATTACCTTGATGAGAGATATTTTTTTTTTCTTCTTTAGTTTCCCTGAGCATCTCAGAACATCTCATTTACCTGCAGAACATAAAAGTGTCCATAAAATATTCTGCAATATTAACAGTGCAGGAAAGGCAGTACATAAAAATAAGGGAGCAGAGCTTCAGACATTGTAACTCATTTACAGTAACCCAAAGTTACAATGACTTGCCCCAGCTGAGGACCTTACTTACAACCTATGACAACAATTCACCTTTAGACTAAGGTGAGCTTACTTCCTTTTCATTGTGAATCTTTGAGGAAACCTGTACATCATTTCTTGGGGAAGGGAGAGAGCTGCAGACTCTTGCTGAGACTAGCCATTGTTACCTATGCCAATCACATCCTGCTCCAGTGATAATTACCAGAGTATGAGAATGTACCTGTAATCATAAAGTAAATTAAACATATAAATAAGTTTCATGCAGGTAATTGCAAGCAAAATGAGAAAAAAAAAAAAAAAAAGAGACTGAACAAGAGAGCAACAGAAAGGCAAAATGAAAATGGAGACTTAAAATGAGAATTTGATGAAAGACTTTGAAGATCTTCTACCCTAATTGATGACTTATATTCATATTTATGCAGTTTATGAAGAAAGAATTGGAAGGGAAATGAAAAGAATAAATTTAAGATATATATTTTAAATTATTCTGCCTGACTGCTTTTGCTGTTTCTTTGTAATTATCCAGCTGGGTTGTTCAGTTGACCAGACGGACAAGATTCATTCCCAAGTTTCATTCTGACCTGACACCTTGTCCCTTTCTGGAAGACCCTTTGCCAACTTATTAAAGACCTCTCTGTGGGCAACAATGTGGCTGTTGAGTTTTTGGTTAATACACTGAATGTGAAATCTGTCAGGTGACTATTGTGCTCTGGAGACACCACCACCTATACCATACTCCCCAAAAGTGACCTTCAGGAAGGAGGAAGACACTTGTACTCCTCATCTTTCCTTAGTGCTTATTTGTGCAGCCCAACCTGCTAGCTCATTCATATTAGATCTGTGATGCTGGTATATCTGCAAGCTAACAAATAATACTGTCAGAGCCTCCTGCTGCTTTCTTCTTTCTCTATGCCCAGCAGTGTGACTATGCACTTTGATTCTCCAAGGCCATAAGAGCCTGAGAATTACATTAAATTATTTTTTCCACTTTCTTTTGGTGACCTGTGTTTCAAAGTTTCATCCTTTTTTTGAGGTGTCATGGACGGCATTGTTTTCAGACCCTACCAATCATGCATACTTAACTATGCAAAGTCATCACTGTTGTGATAATAGGAGGTGGATACTCTGGACTCAGAACATATTTCTGAGGCATGTGATGGGCTCTAGCAGTCTAAGGGGTAGAAGAGCAATAAGGGACCTAAGTTTTCTTGACTAGAATTGTAGAATTATAGAATAGTTTGGGTTGAAAGGGACCTTTAATGGTCACCTAGTCCAACACCACTGCAATGAGCAGGGACATCTTCAACTAGATCAGGTTGCTCAGAGCCCCATCCAATCTGACCTTGAATATTTCCAGGGATGGGGCATCTACCACCTCTCTAGGCAACCTGTTCCAGTGTTTCATCACCCTCATCATAAAAAATATCTTCTTTATGTCCAATCTAAATCTACTCTCTTTTAGTTTAAAACCATTACCCCTTAGTTCTATCACAACAGGCCCTGATAAAGTCTGACCCCATCTTTCTTATAAGCCCCCTTCAAGTTGCAATAATATCTCCTCAGAGCCTTCTCTTCTCCAGGCAGAACAACCCAACTTTTTCAGCCTTTTCTCATAGGAGGGAGGTTCCAACCCTTTGACAATTTTTGGGAGCCTCCTCTGGATCACTCCAACAGGTCCATTCCTTTCCTGTGCTGAGGGCTCCAGAGCTGAACATAATACTCTAGGTGGGATCTTACCAGAGTGGAGTAGAGGGACAGAATCACCTTCCTCAACCTAATGGCCACACTTTTTTACGCAGCTCAGGATATGGTTGGCTTTCTAGGCCATTGGTGACTCATGTCATGTTTTTCATCCACCAGTACCCCCGAGCTCTTCTCTGCAGGGCTGCTCTCAATCCCTTCATCCCCCAGCCTGTACTGATATTCTGCCTCAGGGCACTTGGCTTTATTGAACCTCCTGAGGTTCACATGGGACGAATTCTTGAGCTTGTCCAGGTCCTTCTGGATGGCATCCCATCCCTCAGGTTTGTCAACAACACCACTGAGGTTGGTGTCATCTGCAAACTTGCTGAGGGTGCACTCGATCCCATTGTCTATGTCATTGATGAAGATATTAAACATTTGTTCCAATACAGACCCCTGGGGAGCACCACTTGATGCTGATCTCCACCTGGACACTGTACCTGGACATCAATACCCTCTGGATGGGACCATCCAATAAATTCCTCATTCACTGAACAGTCCATCCATCAAAGCCATATCTCTCTAATTTAGAAAGAAGGATGCCGTAAAGGACTGTGTCAAAGGCCTTACAGAAGACCAGATAGACAACATCCATAGCTCTTCCCTTGTCCACTGATGTAGTTACTCCATCATAGAAGGACACGAGGTTGATCAGGTAAGACTTGCTATTGGTGAAGCTGTTCTGACTGTCTCAAATCACCTCCCTCCCTCAAATCACCTCCCTCCCTCAAATCACCTCCTCCATGAGCCTTAGCATAGCTTCTAGGAGGATCTAGTCCATGATCTTCCCAGGCACAGAGGTGAGGCTGACAGACTGGTAGTTCCCAAAGTCCTCTTTTCTACCCTTTTAAAAATGGGTGCAGTGTTTCCCTTTTTCCAGTCACTGGTGACTTCACCTGACTGCCACAACTTTTGAAATATCATGGAGAGTGTTTGGCAACTACATAAGCCAATTCCTTCAGGACTCTGGGCTGCATCTCGTCAGGTCCCATAGACTTGTGCATGTTCAGGTTCCTCAGGTGGTCACAAACCCGATCTTCTCTTATAGTGGGAGGGATTTTTCTACCCCAGTCTCTGGCCTGTGGTCCATCCACTTGAGAGATGTGGGAAGAGACGTTTTCAGTAAAGACTGAGGCAAAAAAGCCGTTGAGTACCTCAGCCTTCTCCTTGTTCATTGCTACCAGTTTGCATGTCATGTTCATCATGAGGGGTACATTTCTTTTGACCTTTTTTCTGGCTGACACACCTATTGAAACTCTTCTTATTTTTTACATCTGTTCCCCAGTTCAGTTCCAGCCTTGGTCTTCCTGATCTCATCCCTACACAACCAGGCATCATCCCTGTACTCTTACCAGGATATCTGTCCCCACTTCCTAGAAATGGATTAGATTAAATCTGTGTTCTTCATGATCAAACTGGAATCAGAAAGTATATGAATATGTGGGTGTATGTATACTTGTTTTGAAAAGTGATATCTATACTATTTTTTGAGAAGTGATTTCTCTTAGGAGGGAAGAAAAGGGAAAGGGAAAAGGGAAGGAAAGGAAAGGAAAGGAAAGGAAAGGAAAGGAAAGGAAAGGAAAGGAAAGGAAAGGAAAGGAAAGGAAAGGAAAGGAAAGGAAAGGAAAGGAAAGGAAAGGAAAGGAAAGGAAAGGAAAGGGAAGGGAAGGGAAGGGAAGGGAAGGAAAGGAAAGGAAAGGAAAGGAAAGGAAAGGAAAGGAAAGGAAAGGAAAGGAAAGGAAAGGAAAGGAAAGGAAAGGAAAGGAAAGGAAAGGAGGGGAAAGGAGGGGAAAGGAGGGGAAAGGAGGGGAAAGGAGGGGAAAGGAGGGGAAAGGAGGGGAAAGGAGGGGAAAGGAGGGGAAAGGAGGGGAAAGGGAAAAGAGAAAAGAAGGTGGCTATAGAACAAGTTCTGCTTAACAGTCTAATATTAATGCAATAAAACTTCAATTTTCATATTTCCTTTCATGTGAACTATATCCCCAAATGCTTTACAAGTTTAAACAACATAAGACCATGGATATTATATTGTATAAACTACAGACAAACTGTGGCAGAAAGATGCTTCCTGTAGAATACATTAGAGAGAGATAAAGGCCAGTAGCAGAGAGAAGAGAGTGGAAGAAATTAAGAGGTGCAGGCAGGGGAATGAAGAGATGTTTGCAGATGAGATCTGAAAGGAGATGGGGCAGAGAGATACTAGAAAGCTGTTCCAGATGGCAAGAGATTATGGGGAGGGACAGAGTGGAAACTGGTGTTAAAGGAATGGATGGAAGAGGCAAGGGAGACAAATGTGAGGTCTGGAAGTATGGTAACAAGGCAGGCATTTTGCAGCCAGTGTCTGAGATGAATGGGAGGCTCATCATTTTCTCTGAAAACAGAGGGCATTCGGTGGTTTTGGTATGACAAGTACAAGACAGTGTACAGCATTTTTGCTGTCAAGAAGCAGAAAAGCCCAGGGAATGTTTGGTTGTTAAATCAAAGAAACTTGGAAGTCTACAGGAAAAAAAAAAAAAAAGTCTATCTTCAGACCTAACTTATTTATTGTCCAAGGTGCAGTCTGCATAGGTGTAGGTCCAAACAACCTATACATTCCCCTCAGATCTTTAAGGCTACTCAACTGGTGTGGCTCTTCGTGTTCCCTTGCTACGCCTGCTGTGCCTCTGATCTACCCCTCCTACTGGTTTCCATATGTTAGCTTGCTGTCTAGCAGACAGTAAACAGATATTCTGGACATTTTGTGTTTTAAAAATTACACCCTTTTTAGCATCTGAATTTTTAAGTGCAACACATGTTGAACATGCAAATCTAGCTGTGTACATGGGACTTGGACTCAGAAATATGACTGATATCTTCAGTCTGATTTGTTCAATGCTTGATTCTGCTTGCCTAAAACCAGGAGATGTTAGAAGTTGTGCAGGTTCATTTTCTAATCCATGAACCCTGACCTCACTACTCAAACTCTTAAAACTTTTTTTTTTTTTTTTTTGTCTTCTAACACTGACTGTTGCATATTTAATTTGACCTTGATTCTGTTCTGATGGGGTTATATCTGAACACTGAAGAATATTTTAGTCCTGTGATTGAAGGGTTATCACATGGTATACCATTGAGCCTGAGGTCTCATGAGATTTTATTTTTCCAGAAGTAGTGAAGGGCAAATATTCCTGTGTCACTTCCTCCATTCCAACCTTACTCTCAAATTTATCATGAGGTCATTTCTGTGCAAAAGAACACTTGAGAAGAGTTTAAAAGTGAGTTTTATTTACCTAAGCAAATACAGAAATGGAATGGCTTCCCCAACAGGTGGTCTGGGGGCCAGTCTAGTGCTCACTAAGCCTATAAATGTCATAACTATGATGCAAACAGGCTTTAAATTAAGCCTCTGATTTTGATCAAAAGATTAAAATTCTACTAAGAGTTAGGAAATTGTTAATAAAGTACTCCCTTGAAGTTTCCAAATTTTCAGACATCAAAACAAAACAAGACTAACAAATCAACATATTTGTTTATCTCCAGAGGTTTCAGAGATCACTCATCAGTTCTTCTCAGACCGATCTAAATGTAAGACAAGGAATCATGCCAAAATATGCTGCAAGCTCATGCAAGAGAACAAAAGGAGCCAAATTCCAACTGATCTGCAGACCTCTCCATGTCATTAAGTATATCTAATCTGCACCAAAATGCTTGTTTGTTTTGTCAGAGACTTTAGCTTTAATGAGACTTCAGCTATAATGGTAAAACAGTAATTACTGGGCTATTTATTTGTCAAGTGATTTTGCTAAGTGTAGTAATACTCTGGCAAAATTAATTTCCAAAACAGTAACCAAAGTGTGGCATTGTCTTGAATATGTCTCTCCCGATTTTCCTCCATCCTTTGCTCATGCTGCAATTGTCCATTTTACAGACAGTTTTGTTTCCCAGCAATGTGTCACAGTCATATGCAATGTGTTACTGATTGACTTGTAATGTAATGAAGACCATAGTGATACCACAGTTGATTTTTATCTAAAATAGCGAAGAAAGAATATCAGTATAATATCTTAGGTTATTTTTCTGATATTTTTTTAAGCCAACTTGATAAAGTGGGTATCTGATGCAGGATTCATGCATGTACAGGGAAATGTTTTGGGTATTATACAGGTGTAAATGTATCCACCAGGCAGATGTCAGGGAATGTTTACCTTGCAAAACTACAACTGCATTTGAATTGCTTTTCTTTTAAATGACCTGAATGGGCATCTCAGGATAAAGATCTTTTTTAGATACAGTGCTCATATGAAATAACTAGATACAAAAATAACAACTAGCTCCAATTCCCATACCTACAGGCAGCAATCTGGCAAGAGATATGAGTTTTGCAGTGTTTCTTAAATACCGTTTAGCTTGGATTTTGGCAGTCAATGGGAAAAACAAATGGAATAAAGCAAAGATCCCCAGAATATGTTTGGCCACCATCTCTGAGATCTTAGACCAACAACATCTCTGATCAAGATGTGGCAGTCTTCTGATGACTAGTTCAAATGTATGTGGTAGCAACTTCTTAAATTACATTTGTCTCTGAAGTAATTCACTGTTTTCAGAAAAGCTCTGATGGGTAACTTGATTTGGCACACATAAACTTGCTAACTTGTGTGCCTGGTAGTGCACTAAAAGTGCAATTTCAAGTGTTGTCCTGTGTAGAGAACAGAATACTCTGAGGTTTTGGACAGCTGGTTTCCACTAATTAGTGGAATTAAGGCTAATAATGTGCCAGCCAAGGCCATACTCAGAGGACATACAGAATTGCTTTGTTCTGATTTTTTTAGGCTGAACATAGTAAGTTTAGGAAGAATACAAACCTTCCTTCCTTGTGAATGTTGCCCTACAATGACAGCCTAGCAAATGCCAATGAATGGCTTAAAGTTCACTTAGACTTTTAAAGTAGGATATGAACAAAATTTAAGTGATGCATATGCTATATCTTTGGGATTACTAATTTTATGGAAGTATGAACTAAATATTGTGAGGTTAGTCTTCTGAGAACTACTTCCAGGAAAGGAGATGGATCTTGACAGTGGTGAAAATGCATGGAACTGCTGCTAAACAAAACGGCTCAGTACACTGGAGAAGCATTCAAAGGACATGTTGAATGTTGAGCAAATCACAATATTGCTCTCAGTGTTCCCATTGAACATCTATATCCCACAGGGATAATTAAACTGCTCTGATATATTTATAGTTCTTTGGAAAGCCCTGTCCAAAAACTTGATTAAAAAAAAAAAAAAAAAAGTGAATGTTATCATAAATGTTGAAAGACGCATTTGGGAAAGAAAGGTTGAAGACTGAATATAAAAATGTAAGTTTCTTGGCAAGTATTTGCAGCATTTTCAGTCAAGATCTTCAATCACATCTTTCAAGGAATTGGTCTATTTGCAAGAAGGTTGTCAGAAATAAGAGTGTCACAGACACTCAAGGAGATGTTGCTCAATATCTTTGGGCCAAACTAATGGTATGCTACTGACAAAAAGAGAAGGTTCTACTCCAACCCCTGCATTGTACTGCCTATCTCTTCCTTCTCATTGGAGGTTGGCACTTGTTGGACACCTCTGTGAGCTACCTCAAGTTATTATCTGGAAAAAAAAAAAATCTTGCAAACTAATAAACAAGCAAACCCCTTGAGCCTGGGTGAGTTTCTGCAGGATTAATGGGTTGAATCAGATTAGAAAAGGTCTAACAAAGAGGCAAAAGCAGAGCTATAGCCATGTGTTCAAGAGTATGGGGGGGGGGAGAATTAAATAATTGCTTTCCATTTTTATGGAGATTGGATTTTAGTTCAGTTCTTTCTCATGTGATTTTACTTTTATTTCCATGCCACACTGAAAAAAATTAGCCTTGGTAACTGTGTACTTGCAATTTTGAAAATCCTTTACAGACACAGGCAGAAAGATTGCTGCTAGCAGACCTGAAAATCTTCTTGGATCCAATCTGCAGTGAAGTTCTCACCTATCAGGTTATCTATTTTATCTATCACCTCTGTGACTAATCTTTTTTCTGATAAGTGAATCCTGTCTGGGTTTTTCAAAGAAGACCATACAGACTGAAAATAAAGAGCAGAGAGTAAGGTTTACTTGCAGAGGGACAGAAGTACATCTGTGTAATCTATAATCTCCATGGAAGTGGGCTGACTCAGAAGTGACACATTTTTGACTCAGTAATAGAATAATTACATTATTTATGGTGGGGATATTATAAACATAAGCTAGTCCATGTTACCACCTCTACCTGAACAGGATCCAGCTGTGAAGAACCTGACTGATTGACTCATCTTCAGCAACAGGAGTTGTCACAGGGCTTCAGGGCAATGACGAGCCTGTGGAAAGAGCAGCCTGAGGTGACAGAAGGAGTTCCAGCCCCAGTCCTGCATTCAAGTCCATTAAGAGCAAATATTCAACCTTAAAAATACAAATGAAGATAGAAAAGGAGACCAAACAAAAGCAGTAGCATCAACAGCTTCCCATAACTCTTTATAGCTCTCTGGAGTGATTATATCCTATTTACTTCCACTTCTTGCAGCTCTGTTATTGTATTCTGCCACAGAAATAATAAAAAAAAAAAATCCTCTTTAATTATCCTTCTACTCTTTTTGCCAGACAGGCCCTGTGTCATGGATTGAAATCAATGTTAATGGCTTTTGAGACTCCAGTATAGATATATTTTTTAATTGATGTCTCCTCTTCCTTCTGCTGACCCAATTCTCATTTTCATTATATTCAAAAACACATTGATGATACACTCAGATCTGATCAATTATTTTAGCTCCTTTCTGCAATAACTAAATTTAATAGTGCTTTGCTGGCACAATTTAATTACTGGCACAAACATCTGAAATTTGTGAGGAACAGCTGAACTGCAGTGACAGAAAGCAGGTGGTCTGGTGGCTGTTAGAATCCAAGTGGCAAGCGAACTAAGACAGTGCAGGCTACTGGATGGACTCATTACTACAATTTTACTGTTTGAACCTCTTCCTTATCCATCAGCTGTAATCTTTATTACATCTGACATGGCAATGGCCATTTCAGCCCTCCTCAGTGTGACTATTTATAGTTATGGAGAAGGCACATACATAAGAAATTGCCAGGCTAGGAAAGAGGGAATGGAGCAAAAGCAGAAGAGGTGTCTAGAATGACAATAAAATGATTCAGGATACTGGAGATAAAGTGTACAGAGGAAAGATGTGTATGGATTTCCCTGTAAGCAGATGGTGAAACAAGCACTCCAATGGTTATTGCAACTGAATTTCTATTCACCATGTTTTGTAATTGTATTTTCTGATACCCAGTGAAGATGGAGCCTATTCTGCCATGTTCCCATTTATTGGGGTGCCCTTTCTATGACACCTCTGCCTTTTACAGTATCCTAATAAGATGACTTTTTGTCACCTTTTTCTTCACCAGGTTTGCCTGAAATACTGCTCTGAAACAACTGTTTTTTAGCCTGTGGTCCTCACTGTTGTGGGAGAGAACCAGGGCATTCTACAGCTCAAAGAGAAGCGTAGGCAGTTAAAATTGGCAGAGTGAAGGAAGCAAAGTTCGTCAGATGTCATGCTGTGGTATTTTCTATGGTTTTGCTTCTTACCAGAGGTGGATTTACCAGGCTGGTATCCCCTGTGTTAGCACTGCCTCATGTGGTAAATACTATTTCGTGTAAAGTGGTGGGAAATGTGCTGTCTCCATAGCCTTGCTTCTGTGAGCGCTGTGCCTGCATGTAGCCATGCTCACAGATAGTTCAGTGCCCACTAGTCACTGGGGTTTTTTGGTGTGCCGGAGAGAAAAGCAAGTTGTTTGAGGCAAGGTAACTGAGCTGGTCTGTTGCCCTGGTACTGCCAGGCCCAGGACCTTCTGAATGTTCATAGTTGTCCAGCTGTTTTTCCCTGTATAACATTGCATGAGTGAATCATGTCCCTCAAGAATAGATATATCTAAACACAAATCCTGTAGAAGTCTTATGCAACAACTTACCTGCCATCAATTCCAGGCAGAGAAGCAGGAGCACCCAGTCCCTCAGGGTGTCTTCCATGAGGTTTGCTGCTACTGTGATAGGAATATGTTTCACTGGGGGTACAAAACAAGCTCAGTAGAATTTCTTTTATTCTGCAGTATGCTTTAGAGACATCTTTACTGTTACTGTTATCACTGGATACATAGCTATGACCTAGCATGAATTTTTACTGGGTGTTGTCTAAACACAGGACAAAACCACCTGTTTTCTGCTCCAAGCAGTTTTTGCAGCATGCAGCAAGAGACAATGGGTGAATTCAGGCAGACAAGAGAATACAAGGAAAACCTGCAACAGCCCTGTGTCAGTGAAAGAAGCAGTAGCCTCAATATACCAGAGTCAGCCTGTTTTTTGCTGTTCATTTGAGAGTTAATGGACAATTGTTAGGGAGCTTTGTGGATGTTTCTGGGTAGGCCTGTCAAAACACAGGGGATTGTATTGAGTAAGATTTTTGTGTGAAGAATTAATAGAGTCCTGTGACTCCTAGCTAAGCTTCCTTCCCTTTACTGTTCATTATTTAAGATTTTTGTCCCACATTTGGATTATTATGATTGAAAAATTCCACACCACAAATTTATTGAAACTGGTTCATGCATTGCAGATGGAGAGGGAAAAAACCTGATAAATCTTGCTTTTTTTCCTTATTATGGAAGCTAGATATCACTAACTCTCTTTGCTGAGGTAAATCCTAAATTAAGGGCACAACATAGGCATACAATGATGGCTACTCGGTAGAATGGAATAGCCATCTGAAAAAAACCCTCAATATTCTTAAATGAAATCTAAAATAAAATTCAGAGACCTGAGTGAAAGTTTTGCCCCAAACCGTGTATCTGAAAAAGCTGATGGGATATTTTCAGTTGTTCGTCTACCATTCAGCATCACTGCTGGAGAGGAAACGTCCTTGCTTGAGGAGAACTTATACATCAAACTCATGTTTCAAACCAGTGAAGATGAAGAGGTAATCAAGGGTGCTAACAGTCACAGTGAGGTGTGATAAATCTGGACAAAAGTGGTAGTTATGAGTAATAAATCCAGCAGCCCTCTGGGCCTGGCACAGAGCCACCTGGGACAGGCTGATTGCCAGTAGTTTTGAAGGTGAGTGTAAAATGAAGCATCGTCTAAGTTAATAACACTCACATAATGAATATAATCGTTTATTAGAGCATGAGTTCTGTGACCAATGCAAAATCAGTCTGCCTGAGTGCGTGCACACATGTATTCAGATGGAGATCTTGAGAGAGGCAAACAGGATGATGAAGTCACTTGCAGGCTGGTATTTTTCTACCCTTTGTCTTCTCCGGTCCTTGTTCAGCAGCTATATACTCAGAAGGCTGTTTAGTCATGAAACTCTGGTATCTTATTATAAGATTACACAGTTCTACTGTGTTGGAGGTGGGTAGAATGTGGCTATGTTAGGATCAAATACTAAGACAGATTTGGGAGGGTGTATCCTAAGGACAGTTTGGATGTCAGCGGTACAAAATCAATCATTATTGTCTAAGTTGAAAACAATAATGCTTACAATTATCTGTGTGGGCTTCCAATTCTGAGGTGAAGTTGGGAAGTCATTGAAGCTGTCGTATTTGTTTTCCAAGATGAAGAACTCCTTCCTGACCAACAGTAACTACTGAGCACTCTATAACCTGTGCAAGGGCAGGAGAAAGTTCTGTCAACACCCTAGTCTGTCAGAGGACCAGGCACTCCAGAGGGCCCTTGTACGGACAGCAGGGCCATAATGTTGAACAGTAATCTCTGTGGTGGTGAGACTAGAAGTCTGATGAAGCTATAGGCTGATCTCAGCTCTCCTGATAGTGTAACTATGTATTGCTGTGCCTGGGATGAGAAGAAGTCATCATCCACACAGGTGTGTGTGTTGTCTCACTTTCCTTCTCTCCAAAGACAGCCTTCCGTCTGTGATGAGGTTCGTGGTGCAGTCCTCTTGTTGACCTCCTTAAGTGATCTATATTCTGGGAAGCACTGGCTTCCTGTCCCCAAACTTGGACTCGTCATTGTGTTGTGGACCTTCTTTCTTTTTTGTTTGTTATTAATTTTTATCCTGCACTACTGTTTATGTGGAGACAGCTGGGAATCAAATTCCTCATTCAGATGCATCTTCTGGAAAGATTTGATGTTTTTATCCCATCCATATGATGTTGTGGATTGGTCCTCTTCCCAGATTCAGAGTCCACAGTGTGACCATATGCTCAAGATTGTGTTAAGTGTCATGATAGTAGAAATGACAAAAGTACACATCCTATATATGTTGAGGAATTTGTGACCAGGACACTATACAGGAAGATGCAGAAATGCTGGTGCATGGCAAGAAAGTACAGTGGTGTGGGCCATGCTTCATGGCCTTGTGGGATCTGCACTGACCACCTGAGACACTGTTCCCCATCAAAAACTTCCCTGTATTGAGTGCAAAGGCAATGTAGAAGGTCCTTTGTTGGGCAGATACTGCTACAGTTCTGCCCATGACATTTCATTGTGACTGTATTCACAATATCCTTAAGGGTTCTGCCAAGGGTCTTTGTGTGATCAGACCAGTTGGACTTCATGACACTTCTGGACATGTGCCACACACTGACACATGTGCCAGTACCAAGTTACAGCAGTACTGGCACAATGATCAGGACTTAGCCTTTGTCTATCTAACATATCTTTGGCACATACTGCATGATCCGGATGTTCCTACAATGTTCTAGGAAAGGGGAATGAAATTGAAGAGGACTACTTCTGAACAAACAGCACAAGGAGTATGCTGCAGCACAATATTCAGAAAGCTATAAACATGTCTCTGCTGCCATTAGAGTCCCATATCTCCTGGAAATCTCCCCGAAAGCTACAGCCTCCTGCAGATTCAGAGATGCTGGAAGATTTTCAAAAACATAGCTCTGCCCGTTCCCAAATCCTTTGTTTTTCCAGCATGACCTACAGAGGTGGTCAAGGATGCCTTCTTACATCCTGATATTTCAAAAGTTCACTTTGTTGTTCTTGATCTCCCAAGGCTCACTCATCATAGATTTCTCTCTTTATGGATAACATATTACACCTTTAAACTGCAAAAATACCCTCAGAAGGATTCTTGAGGTATTATTAAAGCTCTACAGATGCAAAGAGTTTCTCTGTGACAAAGGCTTTTAAGTCATTACCATAGTGATAGATCTGTCAATTCACAGAGTGATTGATAGGAAAATAAAGATTATATACATATCTCTGGCCGCTTTGTTCTCCCTCACTTAGCTGCAGTAGTGTAAACCATCAGGATAATGAAATTACAGTAATATAAATGAAAGAGAATGTGATCTGGGATTTCTAGGGTAAGATTGCCAGACACCTAACCTAACATCAAAGGACAAGAATCTTTTTGTTGAAAACTTACTTTTAAGAGTAGGTCAAAACACACTGCATATTTTTAAACAGGGTCATGTTGGTGTTCTGGCAGCACAGGTCTGACAGTATAGTGAGTGGCTATAATGGCCAGATGAAAATGGTTAAATGACTTCAAATTTCCAATTGGGTTTTTGAATCAGAGCAAGAGATACATTGACCCACCAGCTTCTGATGATACTACAAGTGAAATCAATGAGTATGAGTAAAAGGTTTTAGTGATGGCATTTTTAATGATTCCCAGCTTCAACAGCTACAAGAGAAAGTGGGAAAAGATACCCATTATCAGACCAATGAACATGCTTTGGGGGTTTAATCACTTCAGTATCCATGCAGTCATGGACTCCGTGTTCACATAGCCACTAAGCGTCTTCCTGCTCTTTATTAGTATATTTTTTCTTAGCACCTCCCCATTAGTGTAGCTGGAGACCTTTCTATTCTTCCTCTTCTTAGGGAAGCATACTGCCAGCAAGAGAAACCTTCAGCTCACTGTCCTTCCTCAGTTCTGCCCCACACTGAGCTCTCTGCTGGTGGTGGAAGATAAGGAATAGCATCAGCGCTGAACAGCCTTTGAGGTGACAGGATCAAGTAACTCTCCTTGAAACTATTGTTTAGGATCTCTGCAGGTGGGCAGATGTTGCGGTAATGTGTTTGTATAGGGGGGGAGCTTTTTCAAAGAAGACGTCAGAAAAATATACCTGTGTCTGTGGAATAAGGACATGAGACCAGCACATGGGGCTCTAAGTGTGGCTCTGTGACATCTAAACCTTAGTTTGTTTCTGAAGCAAACTAAATATAGCTTGCTGCAAGAAGGAAATTTCCAACATTTGGTTATCAACACACTTGGTGATAACTGGCTTGTTTGTTTTCTTCCACCACCAACATACATTGATTCTTCCAATAGAATCAATACTTAGGAAGCTGAATTAGACATCAGATGGAGTAAACCCCTTGGGAAACAGTATTTTGATAATTTGTAATAAAATGTTGTTAGTCCTTTCTGTTTTTCTTTTTTTCTTTTTTTCATATTTACAGGACTGCTTTCATGTATTTAACATCCTCAGTTGGAACTAGGAGGGCTGCTTCAGGAGCCTTATTAGCATTCACTTTAGTAGCGTACAATAGGATCTTGCAGGTGCCCTCTCTCTGCAGTATTTACCAAGGCAGATGCAGGAGTTGCTATCAGAATGTTAAAAAAGGAGAAAGTTTCCACAGCCAGCAGTCTGAGAGGCAACTTTCAAAGCCTATGATGTCTCTTTCAAGACTCAATGTTTCCAAATGAACTCATTGTATCCTAATGTATTTATGCATTTTGCATTGTTCAGTGGCATTTACATACTTGCATCCATTTCAGCCAGTCACTGTGGCCAGCACTGCTTAGCCTTCTATTTTTCAATTTGGTTAGACAGGTTATCTCTTGTTTAGAAGATGGAGAGATCTGACTCCATATGTAAGATATTCTACTGTGAGGAAAACCTAAGAAATACACTAGGTAATGTCAGTTCTGCAATAGAAATAGGTAAGACTAATTGACTATTTTTAATTAATTTTTCTTTTCCATGTTGGAAAAAAAATTGTCTATTGAAACAGAACATTTTCTTTGGCAAGGAATTATCTGCTGTGGAAGAACTTTCCTCATAAAGATTTTGTGAATCTAGGGCATATTGCAGATCAGTCCAAGTTGAGGTCCAAGCTCTGTCTCAGCAAGCTGTTGAACACAGTCTCCCAGTCTTCCCCAGGAGTATGCTCTGGCTGCTGGGGTGCAGAGACATCAGAAGGGTATGGAACTGTGGGAGGTGGAACTGAGAGAGATGGTCCTGGAGGGGAGGATGTTCAGTGTGCTCACCAAAAAGCTGCAGAAATGTGACCTTCGGTCTTCTCTATATTGTGAAATAGAGCTCTTGTGGGGTGTCCTTTCAGTCTGTTTAGTTGTTTGGGTTTTGTTCCTCCTAAGAAAAAACAAAGACACAATTAGCCTTCATATTCTTATCTTTGTCCCAGGAAAGAGGAAGAAAGAACTTTAAAATGTTCCTGGGTGAGAAATCATTTCCTACCCAGTTCTGGATGGTATCAGTCAGACTCGGATGACCTGATATGAAAGAGCAGATTGAAGGACAGTTTCCTTCTCCTTCAGTTTATCGACTGTGTTAAAGCAGAAACTGTTTCAAGGGCTGCAAACCTATAATGTTTACATCTGATAGGGGTAGGAATTGCCTTTTCTCTTATTTACGTACACAGAGCATAGTAGAGTAGGAGTTGAAGCCATGACTGAACCCCACAGGTGTTACCACGACAGACAGAAAAGATGTTTAAATGAGGAAGAGGAGATGTTTCAGTCAAAGAGAAACAGTCTTAAAAGTAGAATGCAGGAACAAATATTAGGTGTAGCTATTACATAAATGTAAGTGTGAAGGTAAGGAACACTGCTTTCAGTAGTCTCCCTTACAAGATTTAATAACTAGAAACCTACCTTTAAAATTTCACAAAGCCACAGAACACATTCAGCTGAATGAGAAAAAGTATGTACTTAGAGCTTATCTACAGGGAACTAATGAGGGTTCCCCTTCCTATCACACACACACCCCACCCCACCCCCCCCGCCCTATGCTGAAGGCCAAGTTTTGAAAGCTGACAGCTCAGCCAGACTTGAGACACGTCATGTGGGGAGGCCACAGCAAGTAATGTACAATGAGGTTAGGTCCTTTCAGCGACTTTCCTGCTATGAGTGCTTCTCCTAGAGGTCATCATGATTGGTCTTAATGTCTAGTAGTTGATTCGGCAGCAACACTTCTAGCATTTAGTTTCAATGCATTTTCCACACTTGGCTTTTGGGGATTCTTTCTTATACTATCCATATTCACTCTCAGGTCAGTTGTCTGGGACAAATTTTTCAGAGATGGTGTCTTCAAAAAGTATGGAAAGGTCAAGGTTCGGCAATAAGAGTTGTTCTCTTTGTGGGTACTGCAGCAAAAGTACTTGTACACGTGTTTGAAGAAGCTTCACTGAAGTTGCTGGAGACACAGTAAAGGTAGAAAAGGGGAAAAAAATTAGTTATCTAGGGAAAATATTATGCATATATAGATGTAAACCTTCTTTCCTGGTACACTAATTTTTTGTTTACTGGACAGTCTTCCAAGATTACAGTTGCTACCAAGAGAAAAACAAAGTGACGTTTCACCTGTATTATTGTCACGTCCCGCTCAGACGAGGGGGACAAGTGACTCAGATTCACAAATCCCCAATTGGAGCGGACAACAAGTCTCCAAGTTCAAGCATTTATTAACTACCTACAATGTACTAATTGAACACATGATAACTGGCTAAGTACAGAGCAAGTTGTGGTGAGCAATATAATATGCTTTGCATTTCTTAATAGAAAAAGGAAAAGAGGGAGATAGAGGGAATGGGGGAATACAGATCACCGGTCTGGGTTCCTGCGCTGATCCCGCTGGTGAGGGTTCCAGGAGACGGCCGTCTTTTTCACTGGCATCCGTCTTCTTTGCTTCACTGCTCTCTCCAGACGGCAGGGGGGTGGGGGCAGAGAGGGGGCAGGGAGGGGGGCAGAGAGAGAGAGAGAGAGTCCTTTCTTCCCCCCTTTGATTTATACCCACTTTCCTTGGGTCCATCCCCTAGGTCGACCCACAGACCTACGTATCCCATGTACGGGGAGGGGTAAGGTGTTTCACGGGATGATGTAATTAGCATGACCATGACAGCCCTCGTTAGCATATTGAGGGGTGTTAACTTTAATATGCATTTTGAGGATAATGAAGCAAAGTTCATTCACCGGACACATGGCCCTTGAAATTTGCCCAGGTGCCCCAGAGGAGAGCCGTCCTGTCTCCACAGGGCTCTCTCCCCCAGCTACATCGGGCAGCATTACCAGCTTCGGCCTCCACAGAATGCACCCTGTGACTCAGAGTTTTGTCTTGCGAGTGTTTGAGGCATTTCTTCAATCAGCCTCAACATTTTTTTTTCCCAGGTTGTTTGTCTTAGTTTCTCACAGGCCTGGTTTCTCATTTCTCACAATTATGCTGTATGTGAACTGTAGATTTCAAAAAGTGTTTTAGCATTTTTATCATTCTAAAACATGTTCTCTCCTACCTCACAATCAGCATTCACTTCAGAAAAAATACTGTTTAAAAAAATTGTAAATTTTTAGGTCGTATTTCAGAGATTAATCTCCTTTGGGAAGAACTTCTTAGGATTTAGATATTCGTATCTTTCAGGAAAGATTTACCTGTCTCAAAAAAAGTTTTCATAAGAAACAGAGCTACTTGTTTCAAACAAATACTATGTTCTGAATGTATGCATTTGGGCTATGGCTTCTCCAAATAGTTAGGGAAACCCACAGAACCAACCCAGCTATTACTGACCTTGCAAACAAAGTGACAGTAGGAAAACAAAGATGTGACTTCCATTGTAATGTCCAAAACACAAGGGACTGCAAGAAATCTTTTCACTGAACTAATTAGGAACAAACTTCACACTCACATCCACATAAAAAAAATTACATACACACACACACACACACACACAAACCAAGTAAAAATCTGCATAACCTGTAGAGAAAAAACATACATTCATTTAATATCAGATTAGAGGTGGAGTCTAGTAGCTAAATGCACATAAAAGACCAAACTCTTCCAAATATATAGATCCTATATGAGTAGATTAGACCCATCCTCTAACATGTATCTGAAAGTTCTGCCTCTTTAATCCTTCAGCTACTCTTGCATAGCTTATCATGCCAATTAAATCTTTTTGAATTTAACTGAATTGAGGAATGAATCATTGGTTGCAAGCCAGCTCCTAGTATGCAAGTGTCCACTTCAAATCAAACATCACTATAATATTTTGGCATCATATCATGTTTTGCTTGTGTGAGTATAACCTGCCAAAAGAAGCCATCTTATTCTTTTACGATTTTTTTTCAGTCACAGGGAGATTAAGGCAGAAATAAAATCCACCTGCCACAAGCCCTCAAGGTATTATTTGATTCAACTTGATGTAACTCAAAACCCACTGAAATCAATGAAGATTTTCTATTGCCTTCAGTATGGTTTGCTAAGAATGTGTCCATTCTTAGAGCCATCCCACAGTCTAACAATGCATGCTTTTCAGAGAGATAACCACTTGAACATCCAGAGAGGCAGAGTGAGAAGGACACCTGAAATAGCTATAGAAGGTGAGTTCTGATAAAACAGTGCGTGGAAACAGTACCTTTAAGAAAGAAAAATTTCCCACCAAGATGAAGTCTGATGTTCCCACTTAGATGAATGTCACATCTGACACAGATGAGAAGCTTAGATGAAAATCTTCCAAGAATGTTTTGTGGAACTTTATAGATAAACAGCACACTTATTATTCTGTTGACTGACTACTATTTCTACCAGTGACAAATTCATTTTACAGAGTGAAAGTATTTTTTATAAGTAAGTATAAAACTATGTTTGAATGCTCTTGGGTCCAGAAGAAAACTCAGCCACTCTAAAAGGGGAATTTAGTTTATAATCTTTAATCTCTTTTGCAGTTAAAAGTAAATCTAAAATAACACTAAATTAAGGTAGCATGAAAGAACAGACAAAACTTCTAATTCACATTTCAACTGTAAAAAAATAATTAAAAGCTCAAAATGGTTATAACATGCTTTAAAGGCCTCTAATGAGATGTAACAATGGGTTTCATGAATTTACAGAAAACAAAAAAAATCATTTCAAGAGTTTGTAGTTGCTTGTTGTTGGAGTTTCTGAAGCAAGGATAGGAAGTTTTTTGAAGTTAATGTCATCTTGAAAATGCTATGTGGAGACTTCTGAGTACCAACAGTACTTACAGCACAATGTATTTGGCAGTAAACAATCAGTCATCAGTAGAACTCATAATGGTTAGCACCAAATCCACCAACTACCAAGTAAGCTACAAATTGCCTACTTAAACCAAATCCTCTTTCTGTGAAACATTCCTATTGCCTTCAGAGTGTGCTCAGTAGTTACGCTGGTATAAGAGCAAAATTTGAATCAGTCTATTTTTGAAGGAAAGTACCAGTTCCACCATTGCTAGAAATAATACAGCTGTTGGGACTCAGTAAGAAGACCTTACTGTTCTATGGAAACAGAAGGAAAAACCTCACTGTGAATGTGCTGAGAACCATGTATGTCCTGCCATCAGCACCTTTAGTTCTGATGCACCTAAATGTTTTCACAATAACATCATAAACTCTGGTTCTCTGCATTGAATTAAAAATAACAAGTAGCTGCTCTGGTGTGTCTACTAAGTAATTTTCAAGGGTCTAATAAATATTGAGTTATGTAGAAGGTTGTTTGTATTTGCCAGTGTTTCATGTATATGGTGATTTTAAATGGTCAGTGAGATGAAGGCAACCATTGGGGAAGAGCCAAGGAAAGAACTTTATTAAAAGTACCCTGGGGGAGACAGTGAAGGGAAGCTGGGCTGGAGGCTATATATACTGTATAGCAGGACTCTACATTATTACTGGTGAGTCCCCGTTTATTGATGATAAGAGGCTTTTTCTTGGGGGGTGGGGGGTTAAGCCAACCTTTTGCTTTTAAAAGTGTTAATTCTTCTCAATTTTTGCATAGCTACAGGTAGGCTACTTTTCAGCTACTTGTTACCAATACATAATCTAAACTTGTGGTTTCTTTACTGCTTGAGCAGTCATGGAGAGCTCATAAACCAGAACCCAAGAAATATTGTGCCAGCCTCAGGGAATCAGAAAACAAAACCAAAGAAAAGACGTCTGTAAAGACCAAAAGATAAGAGTTCTTGAGCCAGGCTTGAAAAAAATAGGCTTAGGGCAGCCCATCCAAAGACATTAGTTTGCATGTAGTATGAAGCAGCAATTGCCTGGGGTTGGCAGGAATCACAACAGAATTTGCTCAAGTTTGAGCTTATGGTTTTCAGCAACGGGAGCAAGAAACAGCTTGACTGCAGGTTCAGAAGCAGTGGAAAAGTAGTTTCTCAATGGGGTTTCAGGCATGAATATAAAATACAGACACTTGTTCTTATAAGCAGCATAGAAAAAATGATCCAGGAAAACAACAGAAGATCTAAGACTGGGTCAAGAAGGAATTTGTTTCTTCCAGATAAAGAAGGTAAGCATCTGTCTTTTTATAGAAGGAATGGATGTGACACAGAGAAGTCAGGTAACTTAGCATAGCAAGTGAATAGAAGCTATTTTCCAGTGGGTTGTGCTACCTTTACAAGCCCACAGACAGGCATTCATGCCTGTTCATGCATTTTTTCCTATCCAGGCTGAGACCTCCAGAAGATATTCACAACCTAAGCGTAAGGCAAGCTATTAGCAAAGCCTGAACAGGGAAAGTAATTACTCACCACCACAAAGGCAATGCAGTGCAAAGAAAGGAAGTGTGCGACATACAGGATGGAAGAGGAAAAGGCCAAATCTTGCGTTCTTCATTAAGACAAGTTGGTAAGATTACCAAAATATAAAGATTTTCCCCACAGATTCATCTTTTACATTCTAATAGAAAACAAAGACAAACCACCATATGACAGTAATTAAATAATATGACTGTTTCACCAAATTAAGCAAGTAACAAAAATTTTTGAGTCTTATTTCAGTGCATTGTAAGACATTGTTTGAGGATAAGTAAGTCAAAGATTGTGTGTTGCTGAGATATATCAGCCACAGAGGACACATAAGTACATACCATAGATGTTGTTCTACTAATTGATGTCTTAATTGCTAATGTTAATTTTCAGGACTTTACAAGCAAAGTGCTTGCACTGGTTAAATGGTATATTAGGTGATCAAAAAGTCCCAAATGCATTGTGGCCTAGAGAGGTGATGAGAAAGGGTTTGCTATTTCTGTTCACTCACAGACCAGACGAGAATGTCTCAGGTCGCCTTACTGCAATAAATCTGGCTGCCTCAACTGCCATGGGAAGCCAGCTGGCAGCGAGGTGCTTCCCAGAGCAAGGCAGGTAAGGAAAGGGGAGGCTACTCTGGGAAGGTTTCCAGAAGGAAGGATGGGGGAATATGAACAGGAGGGAAAAAAAAAACAAAAAAAAAAACACAAAAAAAAAACCCAAGAAGACAAATATGATCTGTCTTCTTCCTAATGAGAAGAACAGGGCATGAGACCGAATTCCCTGAAAATGATGAGTGTGTGGGTACTCCTAACTCTATTATTTTAATGTCTTAGAGCCTAAGCACACTGCACTAATGTATTGATACTTCAGAGAAACACTGAAACAGCTTTACATTTTATTTACTTAATGGCTCATAGATAAATTGAGTTCCATACAGATCTGGACAGTGGTCAGCAAAGTAGCATCTTTTGTTCATGTCCTTTGGAGATGGCACTGTGTGGCTGACATCAGGTTTTGCCTTCACTGGGGACTGCAAGGATTCGTGGGAATCCACACCGTGGTAGGAAGAGCAGAAAGGAATAAGCAAAAAAGAAAAAATGGTAAATGATATAAAGATAATGTGTCATATGCATAGATGATTTAAAATAGCTGGATTCTGCTTAAAGGCCTCTTTACTGTTAGCTAAATCTCTTCCTTTATCACTTTTTTTTTCTTTCTTTTTTTTTTTTTTTCTTTCCCCGGCTACTCATAAAAACAGGCCACTTCATCCCTAAGTTAAGGCATAATGAAATCAGTAGCAGCCAAGTCCTCACAAAACTCCTTTACCACTGACACATCCCTGTTCTGGTATGTCAGAGCAGTTATAAGATTTTTAGGGCAAGCCTGCAAAGGATTTTATACTTTTCTTCACCTTACTAGATGTTTTCTGTCAGCTGTAGTCATATACCTGCCCAGCATAAGAAACTGAAGAAGGTTAATGAGACAATTATTTAGGACATGCTTTAACTTTAGTTACTAACATCAACTGTAACAAGATCAGATTTCTCCCCCTTACCTACCAATCTTCATGGAAATTGTAGGCACAAAGCTATAAATTACAATGCGTTAGTTTCCATCCTGACTCCATTATGTATTGTTACCCTGAAACAGAAGCTGGTATTAAAATTTCCATGACTGCACTGGAATATGAAAATGTAAGTAATGTATTTACCATGCTCTATGAGATGCCACCTGTACAATTAACACACCTGTGCTAATCACACCACTCAATAGTAGGGGCTAAGGAGTTTGTCAATGTACTAAAATGCAGTCAGACAGATTGCTGTGGCAGAAGAGAATATTTTTTTTAATTGTGGAGGAAATCTGGTCAGAGATTATTTCTTCTTCAAAGATTATTAAAAGTGTTGTTGTAGAGAGACTGAGGTCATAAATGCACATTATAGGAACATCAAAGGGAATCCCAGCTCTGGGTGTTCCCAGCTGTCCCTGCTTCCATGTCACAGTTGTACCAACACAATCATTTGTGTGCTTGGTGCAAATCAGATCATGGAATGGATATGTATTTAAAATAGCACCCCTAAAAAATATTTATATATATCCCGCAAAGACTACTATTTGGTAAAAACAATGTTGCCAGGTCCACCTTATATGAACAGACTTTATGTCCAATCAGGTTTTGTCTTTCCTCCCACAGCTGACATAAGAGCATAAAGCCAGCTTCCACTCTCTATTAATGCTGGGGTAATTTGGCAGAAACATGACTGTGTGCTCTGATTTGGGACAAATTCATGCTGCAGCATGATCTGATGTTATGACTGGAAACATGATTTAAGCTTGGAACTTGAAAATGGAGGAAAATTTGCATGGGGGGTGTGTGGAGTGTGGGTGTGTCAGATGAGGCAGAGAGGTTTCTCTTCTAAACACCCCACTGATGACAGGAATAAGACTACATTTGTAAGCGACATACAAATTGTGTTTGATTTGGAGGATCATTTAGATTGGTTAAGCCCTCTCTATCTTGCCCAGGAAAGCTGGTTGCACTCAGGTACTTTGGACGGTGCGGCATGTAGCAATTCATCACATGGAAAAGTAACCACTGATGGGAGGCTGCATAGAACCTTTTAGTGTTAATAACCTTCCCTTTAAGCAGGTATTTTACACTGATGAATCCCAAACTGAGAGAAACGTATTAAATTCAACCTAAAGAGCTGAGTTTCTGGGTGTATTTGCCAGGGTCATCATTGACTGTTAAGCAACAAACAGCAGCAACAAACTTCCGCACGCAGAAATTCCAGAAAGGTCCAAATCACAAACATACTCTGTACTTATCTGTAATAATTCTCCTTAGCATAGCAAAGATACCTTTGCCAGAGACAGGTGTTGTACTAAAATGCACAACTGTCTGTTTTATTTGCATGTGCAACTGCTAACTCCTCTGATGCCAGGTTTGAGTGTACAAATACAAATTTCAGAGGTTTTAATTATGTCCCATGTTTGAAAAGCAAGCTTTCATAAGGTCGCATATTCTGGAA